>NC_089818.1:17840334-18097834 GCF_029633855.1 Hoplias malabaricus
TCCTCTGCTGCCCTGAAATCTAACCTGGGGACCTGGTTTCTCTTTTGCTGTCTGGAGGTTAGCTGTTTACTAGGTGGGGCCTACTGACCAGGGGATCTGTTTCCATCGCTAAAGTTCTGCAGCTGCCTGCCTCTCTTCGCTTCTCTATCCCCTAGGACTGTAGACCGAGAAGCCTGCTGTGGCTGCTGCTGGCCATCCCTGATGTCGACTGAGAGAGTGTTTGCTAACATCAGTGCTGGCTGCTGCTGATTCGGTGGGACGATTTTTCCTGGTTTCCTGGTTCCTGGTGATGGCTGGGGACAGCATATACTCAATATCCACTGACAGTGGCTAGCAAACTGCAGACTTTGGTGCTGTGTCGAGAGTGGTCCATTTCCAACTACCGGCCGATAAACTGCTACTGTTTACAATGATTGTGGGCGGCAGCACTGGCCTCAGTCTTGTTTCATTGATTTCCTTTTTTGTGTGTGTGATTTGTTTTGTACCTTTTCGCATTGCTATATTTGTCTTTTGATGTTTTTTTTTTGTGTGTGTCTTAATATTGTTAGTGCTTTGGGTTCTTGAATAGTGCTTCATACATAAAATGTATTATTACTATGATTATTGGCAGCACGGTGGCGCAGCAGGTAGTGTCACACAGCTCCAGGGACCTGGAGGTTGTGGGTTCGATTCCCACTCCGGGTGACTGTCTGTGAGGAGTTGGTGTGTTCTCCCTGTGTCTGCGTGGGTTTCCTCCGGGTCACTGTCTGTGAGGAGTTGGTGTGTTCTCCCTGTGTCTGCGTGGGTTTCCTCTGGGTGCTCCGGTTTCCTCCCACAGTCCAAAAACACACGTTGGTAGGTAGATTGGCGACTCAAAAGTGTCCGTGTGTGTGTGTGTGTGTGTGTGTGTGTTTGTGTCTGTATTGCCCTGTGAAGGACTGGCGCCCCCTCCAGGGTGTATTCCTGCCTTGCACCCAATGATTCCAGGTAGGCTCTGGACCCACCGCGACCCTGAACTGGATAAGCGCTTACAGATAATGAATGAATGAATTATGATTATTATTATTATTATGGACTACTATTTTCAAATTTTGAAAAAGCACAAATAGAGATGCAACGTTTTGTCCCGACAGCAACAACATGCTGCTAATAAACCCTTTCAGTGTTGTGATTTCTCAGCGTGTCAGACATGAGGCAAAAGAACTCCGGTGCATTGGATTTCTGAAGGGAAATGTGCCCAAAGTGCCCCGGAGTGCTGCCTCATGTCTTGAGCCTCAGCACACACACCTTTCTCCCACGTCAGGGAAGTTGGTGGAGTGATTAGCCTCGGGCCAAGAAATGTGCGAGACAAACGCAAACCCACACACACACAAACACTGTGCGACATTTGCAGTATTCGTTGGATGCCCAAGGCCTAGGAGCTGAAATATGGATTGTCACTGTATCAGAGCTATGGCAGAGATATGACTTACCTGTGTATTACGTGTGTGTAAAACTGTTAGAGACCCAGGAGGTCTTTATTGTCAATGGTGGTCAACCCTCATTTATTAGTTCTCCGTCTTGGCTCTGGGGCGGTCTGTCCACACCAACCACTGCTTGTTCTCTTCTGTTTGATCAGCAAATGTCCTGATTTCCATTTTGACTTTGATTTTGTCGCTAAAGAGGACATTCCGTCAACACCTGTGTACATTAGAGGACAGGGGTATACATAGTCTCCTGAGAAGGCCAGATGTAGGCCAGATGTTGGAACATTTCTGTGAGGATATGGTGGCTGTCAGCCTAGAGAATATTGGTAAGGTCAGGCGGTGATGTTTTTCTTAACATCTGGCTGCTCACTCAAGGGTTCACCATAACAGACCACCCACTAACCTGTATGCACAGTTGAATTGGCACCTATTGTACACCACATGCCAGGCTCTGATGTTGGATGATTAGCTCTGGAGTGCAAACACCACCCCACATCACTCCAAAGGTATTGTGGAGCTGCATCCACAGCCCTGGTTTTCTGGCAGTGGGATTGTGAATCTAGGCTCATGTGCAGCTGCTCAAGAATGTCACAATTCATTACCACACATTTCTATGGAGATTGTAAAAACACAATGAAAATAGGGCTGAAGTATAAGGGGTGTCGATAAGTATTTGGATATATAGAGCCTGTTTACACCTGGCATTATAATGCGTTTTTTTTTTATCTGGATTTACTTTGACCAGATTCATTCCAGGCAGGAAAACACATTCTGTTCACACTTGTGTTAAATGTGGACCACCTCTGCATGTGGTTTGAGTCATCTAATCACAAACCGATCACATTGCATTTTGGGGGGTGTTTACACCAAGCTTTAAACCTGGTGGACAAACAAATCCAAACGTGATCCGATCACCAAACACGTATCTTAATGCCAGTTGTAAACAGGCCCTTTGTGTGTTTGAAAATATCCAGTTGTAAATGTTAGCCATGTCTCCATCTGGACCCTGTCCACGTCCTCGCTCACTCACTGATAAAGGCAGCTGGAGATAGTCACAGTCTTCTCTTCCCTTTTTCTCTCTTCTTTCTCTTCCTGGCTAATGCTCGGCCTAATGAAGCTGTCAGTGCTGATCTATCGCTCCATCCCAGGCTACACTTTATAGATAGCGAGAGAAGGAATGCTATTTCTTTGGCCTGGCGACTGAAAACAAAACGATAATTGCCTTCTGTGTCATGGGTGGCCATTTAGTGCCTTTGCGGATGAAGTAATACACTATACTTCCAAAGATTTGTGGACTTTGGTGCCTCCATTTAACTGCACAGATATTCACCTGCAGACACCAGAGACTCTGGTCACCGTTAGCTAGAGGGGTGTGAACTTTTGGGCTGTGAAGTTAGCAAATAAGAGATGAGCATGAGAAGTAGGGGCCAAGGATGTTATCTTTGGATCCTTTGGTTGGGGCAAGATTTTTTCCTTCTACAATGTCGACATTTCATACATTTCACTGGAAGAGCAGGTTCCCTCAGTTGTGCAGCCCACCCCTAGACACGCCCAGAACAAATCCCCCATCATCTGTATCATCCAATGGTTTAATGCCATCAGATCCTCACTGAAATGTACCACTATCTAATCTACAGCCTTCCCAAAACAGTAGAAGCTGTTACTGCAGCAGAGGGAGAGAAACCACCTATAAATACCCTTTGTCTTCTAAGTGCAGCTGTCCACATACTTTTGGCCACAGTCTGTATGTCTGTCTGGTGACAGAGAAAGACCTTCCTGTTGCACACAGTGGCTTATGATCACGTGATGCACCTCTTCTTCTCGCCCTGTGACTCCTCACATTGTATAATTGCCTCAGGCAATGCTCGGATTTAGAAGAAAAAAAAAAAAAAATAAATGAATTAATGCATGTCATTAGGTTCATGCAAAGTCATAATTACATAATTAGCATAAAGGCTTTGAATGCTAATTTCAAGCCACACAAAACAATACTGAGATTCCTAATGCATTTCTGATGAGAACCGGGGTATGGAAAGGTGGAAGTGTGCATAATTGTAGCATTCATTCATCTGTTCATTCCTCATTCATTCATTCATTCATTCATTCATTCATTCATCCTTTGATCAGCCCTTCATTCTCATCAGGGTTGTGGTGGATCCTCTGGGCACAAGGCAAGAACACACCCTGGACAGTGTGCCAGTCTGTTACAGGGCATCGCACACTCATACAGACACTCACAGTGTTGTTTGGATTGCAGGATGAAAGCAAAGCACCTGGAGGGAACCCATACGGACAAGGGGAGAACACTCAAGCAACTCCTGAAAGACACAGGTGCTGACCCCTCCCTCCTTTGTTTCATTGACTGTCATTGTCTGATATTCCAGAGCAACAAGCCTTGATTTTGCAGCTTTAACACGACACAAGTGTGGCTTGTTTTAGCGGGGTCTTGCCCAAGGACTCTTTATCAGTACAGCACCGTGTACCTCCCCAGGCGGGGCCTTGAACCCCATTCCGCTTTCACACAGGACGCAGCAGTGTTACCCACAACACTACACTCACCACACAAGCCCCCAGCGTGCACTAAACGATTGCATAAATATTATGAATGTTGCAGAGCTGCATGAAATCCGAATGATACCTCAAATATTTATTGAGCCGGAGCCTCCGTCTCCGAGCCCTCTGTGTCCTACTATCTTTTTTTTTGAAGGATAAATATCAGCGTGTGAAGATGCAACAGAAGAACAGGAAAGGCTTTGAGAAGATTCCAGAGGAGCCTTCGGTCCCTTCAGTGCTAAACAAACGGCGAGGAACTGTTTTGTAACTCGGTGTGTACGCTGTTGAGAGTGGCAACTTCAAATGTGGCCTCAATTTGTCACATCTAAGGCTTTTAAATGAGTGCCTCGCAACGGAGGCTTTGAACAGGGTTTTCTTTCATTGACACGTTTTAGAAGAGGCAAATTGCGGAGACGGTTTCTTTAATGGATCTGGCTTTTGTTTCTCGCCCGAATCCGCTGCTGTAAAGAATCTCAGTGACACTCCGTGATTTAAATGTTGATTTCGGTTCGTCTCGGCCACAGAGCGTCTCGAGAGCTTCTCCCGGGAGAGACTCCTAATGGCTCTTTAGAGGTAAATGACTCAGTTAAGTAGATGTAAAAAAATGTAAGCAGCTTAATTAGCGCAAAATGCACTTAGTGAATGTCAAAGGAAGACTGCTCATGAAATGTTTTGTGAGATGTTGGTTTGTGGGGGTTCGTTTTTCAGGGAGGAATATAAACATTTCTGCCTGAAAGTGTTTACACATGCAAATAAGTACAAGTGTGAATTAAAGCATCGTTAAATATAATTTAAAAACTTAATATCAACTATTAATACACATTGAAACCATCTTTAAATCGACTAAACCCAAACACACACATGCTTCTGGCTAAAATATTAACCCCAAGAACAGAACACATTGATACACATGCTTTTTTTTATTGAAGTGACCAATAAATCCTTCTCGCTCCTGGATATATATTTTTCAAGTATTTCTTTCTTTTTATTTTATTATTATTATTTATTTTTTATATTTTTATATTGCAATAGTGACCTTAGTGACCTCAGGGGTGTTGGATTGTTGTGTGCATCTTGAACTGAAATATATAATTGAGCCTGTCATCTTCTGTTTATTGTTAAAATGAATAAACAAAGTTTGAATGAGGAACAAGGTGAAACAGAGGCAGCGTGAAGACAGCAACACAAGACAAGACAAGACCTAACAGACATTAATGGACAATGAGTTTCAGAAAATGGAGATAACCTCCAAAGAACCACGCAAGACCTATATGTAACAAAAAATAAGCAATTAACATCATACTGAGAACAAATTAGGGCATGTGTCATTGTCTGAGAGAGAGAGAGAGAGAGAGAGAGAGAGAGAGAGAGAGAGATCAGTTCCACACCGGGCTTTTCCACTGCGACCACAGAGCTTGGCTTTGGGGTCAAAGCTAAGGTCAGAGCTTTCATTTCTGCTGTGGTCTTGTGTCTCTGAGGTGGGGAGAGAGAGAGAGAGAGAGAGAGAGAGAGAGAGAGAGAGAGAGAGGGGGAGAGAGAGTGAGAGAGAGAGAGATTTGATTCTTTCAGAGAAGCAGTGGCCTGAAGTTTGTGGTCAGCAGGCTACTAATATTCTTGACCCTGACCTTCGTCCAGTGCAGTTATTCCACCCTGACACTGTGTACTACTCACTCGAGATAACAGGGTCTTGCTGGTGCTGTTGAGCCGTGTGTGTGTGTGTGTGTGTGTGTGTGTGTGTGTGTTTATTTGAAAACCAGAGGGCAAAAAGGCAATTTTGGTATTTTCATCGTCCACCATCTAGAGCAGGTTAAAAAGCGTAATGTCCCCATTGCTCAAGCCCAAGCATTAGCCAAAGGGGTAACCCTCCCCAGTGTTGGGCTGGAGAACAGTGGAACTGTGTTCTCTATAAGGGAAGTACCACTGGGATGAGCTGGAGTGGTGTTTATGATCCAGAGCTGATCCCCACCCCTGGTTTCAGGAGAAATGCTCCCAATCCTTTGGCCTAATAGGGTACAGCTCATTATTGACAATATGAATTTTAATATTACTGACCTCATCCACAACACAAGCAGGGCCCCACATTCAGAACCTACACATTCTTTCATTAGCATATTTTTAATTATCCACGATCCCTTAACTCTTCTACGTAGTTGATTTGACGCTGCACTTGTGAGACGGTCCCTTGACGACGAAGCCGAACAACGCGAGGACAGAGAGAGACGCAGCAACGGCTCCAGAAAGCGTCGGCGCTCCAAGCCTCTCTCTATCCTCACACACACACACACACACACACACACGCGCGCCCGCGCGCGCACTTCCACAGAGAGAAAGAACGAGAGGCAGAGAGTGCGCGCGCTCTGCTATCCTGGCAGACCCCCTTAGGAGGGGTGAAAGGGGGCTCGTTTTCTCCTCGTTCATGCATTGAAGACCCACACACACACACACACATACACACACAAACGCACTCTCTCCAGGGGCTGTGTGAAGAGGAGGAAGTGATTGGCATGTGGAGCGAACGCGCGCGCACGCTCTCCGATTCGGGCACCAACACGGACGCCGTCGTCGTGTGACTTATGGACGCAACACAGGCGCGCGCGCCCGCAAGCTCGCGCACAGGCACACAGACAGGCAGATGAGGACGGGGCAGGAGCCACGCGACAGCCCTTTGGTGAGGAAACTTCTCTTTTCTGGCTCTTCTTTCTCCCGCGCGCGCACATCTGCAGGGGTGAGGGGTTAATAAACGTCAGGACACGAACGGACTGCCAGGACACTTTAGATTTGCCCCGTTACAGTGGGTTCCAGAGTTGTATGTGTGTAATTACACAGTTATATCACATAACTGCATACTTAGTTACACTGTAATTACATTGAACAGCCCTGTCGTGTAAATCCTCGACTAAATCCTGTGCCGTTCTTATTCGATACTCGAGCGGACTCCACTAAGTGTCCACAGGAGTTTTCATGAACCTTTAGTATTGATCTTTTGACTTCGCTGCTCACAGCACTAGCTGGATTAGCCTAGCATGGAACATTCTTGATGCTTTATATGAACTGAGGTGCTGTCCTTGTTGTCAGGTTATGAGTGGGCTTTTGTGATGTGGAACCAATGTAGCTGCAAGTTCAAGGTTGATGTAGACGCTGATCTGGGGTCAGGCGCATATTACTGGTCTGAATAGCTCTCTTTATTCTCGTGGCATGGCTTGAGAGTCTGACCTGAGGTCAGTTTATTGAGGAATGTTGTGGCTGGACTTTAGTTCTGTATTTATATTATGCACCATACTGACCCATCCATGCTCTACCCACATATTCCCTCTATCCTAGCAACCGTTAAAAGATTGGAGAAGCTTTACAGGACATTGGAGGCACCGGTTCTCAGCCTGAGAAAGTGTAGGCAGGTCTTGGCCAGAGCCTTCACATTTCTCAGAATGGACTGTTAATATTCCAGAGTAAATAACTAATAAATGTAGGTCTGATATCACAAACAAAACCTCTGTTAATTTTGACCTGGTGTTCTCCTGTGTGTATTGAGCAGCATGTTCTCCAGTGTTGATGTTCTCCTCCAAGCATGTTCAGCAGTTAGTGCTCTCCTTGAGAAGTTGAGCCACTAGTGATCTTCTCTAAGCAAGTTCAAAATAAGTAAGTGATAATAATAATACATTTAATTTATATAGTGCCTTTCTCAAACTCAAGGACACTTTCCATAGGATAAAAAAAGATAACAATAAGATGATTACATTATAACAATAAAGACAGCAGATAGTCAAGGTAACAAGACTGTGTTCTCCTCCCCTCCAAACTTATTTGTAACTGGAGCTGTTTAGTTTTGTAACACTTTCAGTAACACAGTTAACCATTTCCCAGGTTTTTAGACATTTCCACCTTAAGTGATCTGAAACAGAAACAATGCGACAGTATTACCCACCTACGAAGCAGGAATAGAGTAATATCCTCGTTTTGGTTCACGCTTTTTAGCGTTTGAAGTTCTCTCCATTGTCTAAAAATATTCCAAATTCCCTAGAGAAAGGACGCCTAGCACACTGGACAGGGACAGTTCGTAAACACATTAGACACACTGTAAAACATTTCTTGTAAATTTTACAGTAAAATACTGGCAGCAGAGTTCCCAGCCATTTACCGTATTTTTACAGGAACACTACTGTATTTCAAATTTACAGCATATTACTGTAATTGAATAATACAATAATTTACTGTAAATACTGTGATTTACAATAAAATACTGTAGCAGATTGCTGTAAATTTACAGCATATTACTGTAATTTAATAATACAATAATTTACTGTAAATACTGTGATTTACAGTAAAATAGTGGCAGCTGAGTTCCCAGCCATTTACCGTATTTTTACAGGAACACTACTCTATTTAAAATTTACAGCATATTACTGTAATTGGATAATACAATAATTTACTGTAAATACTGTTATTTACAATAAAATACTGTAGCAGACTTGCTGTAAATTTACAGCAATTTCTTACAGTGCAGGTGTCCAGGACGTAAACAGACTTGAGAGGCTTGGCATATGGTGAGGAAACATCTTCTGTATTTTATCAAACGTGTTTTTGATTACACTCTTGAACGTCGCCTTTAAGGTTCTCCTCCAAGCGTGTTGAGCTCCTGAATGGCGCTGGGTGCACTGCAGTCTCAAAAGGTACAATTTTGTACATTTGATTGAAGTAAAACTTGTCACACCTCGTAACATCTCCTACAAAATTGCATCTGGGAGTGAATATGGGCGCATTAGTTCTGGCATTATCACCAGCCAGGCAGACGCGCTGGAAAAGCTGGAGTTGATAAGCTGTACGTTCCTGCAGCTGTACACAAACGTGCAGAACTGTTGTGTGTCCGTCTGCGTGCCACGTTACTAAAAGCATGCGCTGCGAATCCTTCGACTCATACCTACACACCGTACAAAGAAGGCTGTTTGTGAGTGTGTGGGAGTGTGTGTGTGTGTGTATTTGTGCGTGCGGCGTGTGTTATCTGCCTCTCTCTCCCCCGCTCGTCCATGCCATTATCAGCAAGAGCGCTTCTGACAGGCGCTTTACCGCGTTGCCCTGGGCAATGAGGAGCTTTAAACAGGCAACAGGAGAGCCTCCAACTGGCAACAGGAGCATCACCAACAGCCAGAGACAGAGAGACAGAGAGGCATGAATATATCAGCATCTAGTTCCTTCTCTTCACACTCCCTTCATCTCTATCTGCCTTTTATTCACGGCACACGTTTGCTATTTATGAACCAAGTGCCTTTTGTTGTCGTGGCAGGCTGAAGTTCCATCAGACTCTTATTTTATTAATAGGGACTCAATTATTTTCTGACACAAATGCTTTTATTTCTGTTGCCCTCACGCCTTAAGCCTCTGTCAAAAACAATCATTTTCATGGATCATAACTGACCATAATTAGAACTGTGCCACTGCAGTTGGTTGGTGGAGTGGATAACTCCACATGACAGTCTAGGGTTTCAACACCGCCCTCCATCTTTAAGAGTACTTGAGCAAGACTCCGAACACTGCATTTGCCCTACCAAGGGCATATCCAGCATATTTTAATGAGCTGCCTTTGGGGCCGGTTGGAGGGAGGGAAAACCAGTCAGGTATGTTCTTTTCGGTACAAGTACATTATTGGACACTAAAGGTACAAACAATGTAAATGTAAAGGTACAGCAATGATGTAAAAGTCCAGTTGTGTTCTCTATAGTTACATTGTATTCTCTTCTGAACTGCGTAGAATAATACATCCTGGAGTCCTGGAGATGCACTTATGAGGCGTATGAAATAAACACAATGTATCCATCCATCCATCCATCCATTATCTGTAGCCCTTACAATCCACCCACCAACATGTGTTTTTGGACTGTGGGAGGAAACTGGAGCACCCGGAGGAAACCCACACGGACACAGGGAGAACACACCACACTCCTCACAGACAGTCACCCGGAGGAAACCTACACGGACACAGGGAGAACACACCACACTCCCTACAGACAGTCACCCGGAGGAAACCCACGCGGACACAGGGCGAACACACCAACTCCTCACAGACAGTCACCCGGAGGAAACCCACGCAGACACAGAGAGAACACACCACACTCCTCACAGACAGTCACCCGGAGGAAACCCACACGGACACAGGGCGAACACACCGACTCCTCACAGACAGTCACCCGGAGGAAACCTACACAGACACAGACAGAACACACCACACTCCTCACAGACAGTCACCCGGAGGAAACCCACGCAGACACAGGGAGAACACACCAACTCCTCACAGACAGTCACCCGGAGGAAACCCACGCAGACACAGGGAGAACACACCAACTCCTCACAGACAGTCACCCGGAGGAAACCCATGCAGACACAGGGAGAACACATCAACTCCTCACAGACAGTCACCCGGAGCGGGAATCGAACCACAACCTCCAGGTCTCTGGAGCTGTGTGACTATGACACTAACCTGCTGCGCCACCGTGCCGCCCAAACACAATGTATTCAATTAAAAAAAATAAGCTACAATTATGTTCCCCATCTAAAAGTAACAGAATATGTTCCCATGAGGGTACCACCACAGTGACAGTGCACTTCCTTGACTCAGCTCGACTCGGCTCTACTCAGCTTTTTTGCTTTTTTTATCGGACAAACCTTGTACCTGGAACCGGGTACTTTATTTTGTGCCTGCTCGCTTATGGTTCCATGTGAGTCGAGTAGGGACTAAACCGTAGCCTGTAAACCTTGCAGAGCGCAATCACAACGAAATGCAGATGTCCAGCACAAACTAGTGTTTTGTAAAATCTCCAAGCTTCAGCAGAGATCACATCTTGTTTTTATCGGAGTCGGAACAGCAGCTCGTAAACTTATGCCGTTGGTTCAAATGCTCATTGGATCTGTGGCTGATGAAAGACTCCAGCGAGAGCAGGGCAGTGTGAAAAAAGAACAAAAACATGAACTGAACTGTTGCACAGAGCTGTGTTCAGTCCCAAAAAACAACAACATGCAAAACACACAATGAGTAAACCATGCTTACATTTACAAGTGCTGTTGCAGTTTGCAAAGCCCTTGGCTCCTGTTAATTATGTTAGTTGTTTAGCAATGTTACATGATATTTTGGGCTGGGGGGGAGGGGGCTCTATTGTATTGGACAACCAACTTGTATCAGTGACCAAAACAGAGAGTAGAGCCGAGCTGAGCTGGGTGGAGTAGGTACCTCTTCTGAAACTAATATAGTGGAACCTCTACTAATGAACGCCTCTACTAATGAATTCCAAGATACGAACCGGGCATTTGAATATTTTTTGCCTCCACCAACGAACCATGACTCTAGAAACGAACCCGAGCCGGCGGCTGGAAATGGCCACTGACCCCAATAGGCGAGTCTCCCAGCGCCCAGACTTGAGTGAGCTTTTAAGATTAGCACATTGTAGCTTTAGCAATTTAGCATTAGTGTAAATAGCAGACATCAAAATTCGTGCTAAGTTAAGCCGTATCTACGCTTCGTCTCCCCACATTCACCACCTACTCTCCGTTATTCCACCCACCCCCCACCTCCCGTCATACAGCCAGTGCCTGTGTTACTCCTCCAGCCAGTCGTCACGTCTTCAAGGTAGCGATGTGTAACAACTTAAAACTTTATTTCTATTTTATTACTGTTTCCACTGTATTTCTCTTTTATTTTTAGTAACGCTACATGTATTTTTTTACTAATTTGAGAGTGTTGTAAACACATATCAGTGCAAAAAGGGTGACTTTCAGGGTGGGGGCTGGAACGCATTAATTGCTTTTCCATTATTTTAAATGGGGAAAATTGACTCAAAAAAACACACTTTTCCACTTACGAACCGGGTCACGGAATGGATCAAGTTTGTAGGTAGAGCTTCCACTGTATTGTCCATTGCCCTTAAAGCAACATTAGATAGTCTTTTACCTTAAATTTACAGCTTCAGAATTATTGTTATTCCTCACTGTCCTGTAATAGGGAGCCTCGGGGGGTGTGGGGCACAGCACTGTAACCAATGTAACTTTTGTAGAAGTGGTAGGAAACTTGAATACATTTATGGTTTGATAATTTTTAAAGACCCAAACTTTTAATTATGAGAAATGTAAACAAAAGTGTAACTTGTTTTTCACCTGTGTTTGTGGGTGGATTTATATCTGTCATTTTTCATGAGTCCTTAGACACAGATGTGTTTTTCTGCAAAGGCTCAAGCTTAATTACAACAAAACAAACCAGTGATTACGGCAACCGTCCAAAGCATTAGCAGCGGTGTCCTGCCGTCGCCGCCATTATGAAAAACGCCAGCAAATTAGAATAAATACATTGTTTACCATTCTGATTAGCCGGACAGGAGGGTTGATTATGAAGATTGTGTGTGTTATGTTGCATAAGGCTTTGGATAAATTTGCCTTTAGAAGAACATAGTGTCCACTGAATTTAGTGGGGATTTCTATCCTCTGGCTACTTTGTGTGGACAGTGTTTGTATCCCTGTATGTGTGTGTGTGTGTGTGGGAAATGAAGTAGTGGCCAAGCCCCCCCGGATATTATGTACCACGTCCTGTCTGGAGCTAATGAATTTCCCGTGTCCTGTCATCATGCACCCTGCCTCGCCACTTGGCACTGGTCCTAATGAGCCCACCTCTATCTTCCCCTCACAGCTGAGAAAGTCTGGCTTCGGACCCCCACTCACCCCTTGCAAAGCGAGGCTATTTAATAAACTCGTTTTCTTGATTGGCGTAAATTGTAAACACATTTCCCTTTGTGTAAATTAGAGTGCCAAAGATGTTTCCACTCAAACACCACATACAGTTCCCTAAAGAACCTCAATGTGGATGTTCTTTTAAAGAACTATTAATCAGTTTGACCTCCAAAAATACCCAACAATGTTTATAAAACGTATTCGTATAAGCGTGCAACTCTTATGAGACAGACTCCAACTGCTTTGATGTCACAGAACGAACGGATTTATGCTCATCACAGTGGGTCCCCCACAAGGGCAACCTGCTCCCTGCCTCTGAGTCTTCTATGGGAACCATATTTGAAAAAGATGTAGATGTTATGAAAAGACTATAAAACGTT
The DNA here is from genome assembly GCF_029633855.1 of Hoplias malabaricus. Taxonomy (NCBI): domain Eukaryota; kingdom Metazoa; phylum Chordata; class Actinopteri; order Characiformes; family Erythrinidae; genus Hoplias; species Hoplias malabaricus. The sequence goes on from NC_089818.1 coordinate 17,853,416, forward strand.
ATAAAACCCTTTATGTACAAATAAGCGTTGTCATTAATTACACACGAGTGTGAGCAGAAATTGATGCTCATTCTGTCACTAATGCTGTTTTTCCACTGCATGACTCTACTCGGCTCAGCACGTCTAACTTTACATTGTTGTGGCCATTGTTGTCGTTTCCAAAGACAGCGATTCCTGTTAGAGACAGTGTTTTTCAACGTCACTGGCTCCACTTCACGAGGGAGCCCTGCCTGTGGAAAAGCGACAAGCTGTAAGCGAGCAGAGCCGTGTGGAGTCGAGTCGTGTAGAGCCGGACTCATATGTGTAACATGAAGGAAGCCTCCTCCTACTCCCTTTTGCTTTTGGTGACTGCTAATAAAAAAATAAGTATTTCAGCCAGCGACAGACAGCACTGTCTTTGTCCTGGGGTTCCTCTCCCTGGACAAGACGCTGGCTCTAGAGGTCAGTGCAGTGCTTCAGACTGATATGGTTCTAATCCCTGTAACTCTTGGAATGTATTTAAGCTCTGTATGAACTCTGGCCTGGCTCGGCCCGGCGAAACTAAATCAGATCGTCCAACTTTAGCTCTTCAGCCTTCACTGCTCTTTTCACCCGTAACTGCCCTCACTGCAATTAGCGTCCTGGTCCAACGTTAAAACGCTAAAATGAAAATTGATTTTCTTGTTACTAAGGAGATTTTCATGGCTCTGTCACTGTCTGAGTGTAATGCTCTCTCTCTCTCTCTCTCTCTCTCTCTCTCTCTCTCTGTTCTTTTTCAGTGAGGAGATAATAAGTAATATACGTGACATTATTTGAAATAGATACAATTACTCATTTCTCTATATCAGAGCATCTAAAATATATTACAGGGAGTGAGCTGAATAATAACAGATTGAATTAAAGTTACGAGGCGGAGGCTTTTCTTTCCTGAACACAACACATTTCCACTGCCTCCAGGCAAGTCACTTAAGGCCCCATCCTTCCCATGTGCTCCAGTCAATAACTGTAAACTGAGCAGAATGCGGAAGCGAGGATGATACCAAACCTCAGGTTAGATGTGTTTACATTTAGCTCCGAGACTGAGAAAACGGACTGGACCTGGAGCAGCGGCGGAGGGAGGGGCGGGGAACAAACTGAACAGCAGGGGGCGTGATTCCCATGATTCGCCCGTGTGCTCTTTCTCAGTAATATAGCTGATGTTTGTACAGGGGCAACACAGGGGTGCACTGCAGGGTCCCGGGTCTGATTCGCACCTCGGGTCACTGTCTGTGAGGAGTGTGGCGTGTTCTCCCTGTGTGGGTTTCCGTCGGGAACAGTCTGCCAAACGTAACCCAAAAATAAGAATGCAGTATTTATGAAAGTCCAACTCACATGAGAAAATGAATCTAACTGCCTTGTAGTCTCAGAATGAACCTGTTTATGCTCCAAAGAGTGGGTCCCTATCATGTCTTGGTTGCTCCAATTCCCAGGATCTTTTGGGTGCTCACATCAGCGTTTCCACCAATCAGAGAGCGCCTTTCCGCTGTCCTTCTCCAGAGTACTGATTGTTTCCCCCTGTATAAGGGTAATTAAGTGGTGTGCACTGATGATATTTCATGTTCTTGTGGCCATCACATCCTCACAGAAATATTCCATGGTGGAGTCTAAAGCCGAGAAAAGATGAAGCTAGATATCCCAGAGGAACACTCCCCATTGATCCCATCGATTTCAGAAGAAACATTGTTTAAGCAGTTGTTCAAATACTTTCGGCTCTATATGAGAATGTATGAGGTGTGATCTCTCTCCACGCAGCTCCGTGAGCCCAGCAGCTTTAGAGAATTAGTGGCAAAGAGGAAAAGCTCTGTTCCTTGTCTATGTTTGGCTTTGATTTGTAAACTCTTCTCACACCCAGTCTTTCAAAGGCGGCAGTGATGAAGCTAATCTGCTAGCGCCTAGCCCGGCTCTTTGTCTAGCATTGTGTAATTGTTGGTTTGATGTGTGAGGCTGGTCGAACTGCGCATGCGAGGCACGCTTCAAGGTCAAACCTCCATCCTTTAACTCCACCCCCCTCCTCCTCCTCATATTTTTGGTGCAGTTGGAACCCGTTTCCATGGAGGTTTTACCCCTTCAGTCCCTCCCCCATCTCCAGCACTGGGGTAGAAACAGTGGGAGATGTGAGGAGGAAAGGCTGGTATTCCAGTAATGTTCCAAATAAACACCGTAGACTGGTTGGTGTTCTTTAGCTTTCTTTAGGACATGACTGAGGCTAACAGTTGTGTACATTTCAGCTGTATACAGATCAATAATTACTTATCAGTGATTATCAGAAGATTGATTTATTATCTGACCATAACCAGCAGGTAAAACATGTGAGAAACATTCATAATAATATTTGGTTTGTTACTTTACAACTATGTTAAGGGGAAAAATATAAAATACTCTTGGTTGGCTGTTTACATCATCTTCGTTCCATCATTCATTCATTCATTCATTCATTCATTTGTTCATTCATTCATCTTCAGTAACCACTTCATGCTTCACCTATGGGCAGTTTCACACCCTCACTCAGTCACTCACACACTCATACCTGTGGACAGTTTCACACACTCACTCAGTCACTCACACACTCATACCTGTGAACAGTTTCACACACTCACTCAGTCACTCACACACTCATACCTGTGAACACTTTCACACACTCACTCAGTCACTCACACACTCATACCTGTGAACAGTTTCACACACTCACTCAGTCACTCACACACTCATACCTGTGAACAGTTTCACACACTCACTCAGTCACTCACACACTCACTCAGTCACTCACACACTCACACCTGTGGACAGTTTCACACTCTCACCCAGTCACTCACACGCTCACACATGTGGACAGTTTCACACACTCACCCAGTCACTCACTCACTCATACCTGTGGACAGTTTCACACCCTCACCCAGTCACTCACACACTCACACCTGGGGACAACCTCACACACTCACCCATTCACTCACACACTCTCACCTGTGGACAGTTTCACACAGTCACTCACACACTCACACCTGTGGGCAGTTTCACACACTCACTCAGTCACTCACACACTCTCACCTGTGGACAGTTTCACACAGTCACTCACACACTCACACCTGTGGGCAGTTTCACACACTCACCCAGTCACTCACACACTCACACCTGTGGGCAGTTTCACACACTCACCCAGTCACTCACATCTGTGGACAGTTTCACACACTCACCCAGTCACTCACACACTCACACCTGTGGACAATTTCACACACTCACCCAGTCACTCACACCTGTGGACAGTTTCACACACTCACACCTGTGGACAGTTTCACACTCTCACCCAGTCACTCACACACTCACACCTGTGGACAGTTTCACACACTCACCCAGTCACTCACACACTCACACCTGTGGACAGTTTCACACTCTCACCCAGTCACTCACACACTCACACCTGTGGACAGTTTCACACACTCACCCAGTCACTCACACACTCACACCTGTGGACAGTTTCACACACTCACCCAGTCACTCACACCTGTGGACAGTTTCACACTCTCACCCAGTCACTCACACACTCACTCACACCTGTGGACAGTTTCACACATTCACTCACACCTGTGGACAGATTTACACACTCACCCAGTCACTCACACCTGTGGACAGTTTCACACATTCACCCAGTCACTTACACCTATGGACAGTTCCACACACTCACCCAGTCACTCACACATTCACACCTGTGGGCAGTTTCACACAGTCACTCACACACTCACACCTGTGGGCAGTTTCACACACTCACCTAGTCACTCACTCACTCACACCTGTGGACAATTTCACACACTCACCCAGTCACTCACATCTGTGGACAGTTTCACACACTCACCCAGTCACTCACACACTCACACCTGTGGACAATTTCACACACTCACCCAGTCACTCACACCTGTGGACAGTTTCACACACTCACCCAGTCACTCACACACTCACACCTGTGGACAGTTTCACACTCTCACCCAGTCACTCACACACTCACACCTGTGGACAGTTTACACACTCACCCAGTCACTCACACCTGTGGACAGTTTCACACACTCACACCTGTGGACAGTTTCACACATTCACCCAGTCACTCACACCTATGGACAGTTCCACACACTCACCCAGTCACTCACACATTCACACCTGTGGGCAGTTTCACACAGTCACTCACACATTCACACCTGTGGGCAGTTTCACACAGTCACTCACACATTCACACCTGTGGGCAGTTTCACACAGTCACTCACTCACACCTGTGGACAGTTTCACACATTCACTCACACCTGTGGACAGTTTCACACATTCACCCAGTCACTCACACCTATGGACAGTTCCACACACTCACCCAGTCACTCACACATTCACACCTGTGGGCAGTTTCACACAGTCACTCACACACTCACACCTGTGGGCAGTTTCACACACTCACCCAGTCACTCACTCACTCACTCACTCACACCTGTGGACAATTTCACACACTCACCCAGTCACTCACACATGTGGACAGTTTCACACACTCACCCAGTCACTCACACACTCACACCTGTGGACAATTTCACACACTCACCCAGTCACTCACACACTCACACCTGTGGACAGTTTCACACACTCACCCAGTCACTCACACACTCACACCTGTGGACAGTTTCACACTCTCACCCAGTCACTCACACACTCACACCTGTGGACAGTTTCACACTCTCACCCAGTCACTCACACACTCACACCTGTGGACAGTTTCACACATTCACCCAGTCACTCACACCTGTGGACAGTTTCACACACTCACCCAGTCACTCACACACTCACACCTGTGGACAGTTTCACACATTCACCCAGTCACTCACACCTGTGGACAGTTTCACACACTCACCCAGTCACTCACACACTCACACCTGTGGACAGTTTCACACACTCACCCAGTCACTCACACACTCACACCTGTGGACAGTTTCACACACTCACCCAGTCACTCAAACTCTCACAGCTGTGATGAATTCTAATGTTTCACAGAGCTGATTGTATTGATCAGTGTATATCGGATACACTTATTAAACTGGATTATTTTCATGACAAAATGATAAAGCCTTATGTTGGGAGCTGTTGTTAAATATCGTTATTTCATTATCGTGGCTCATATTCACAGATGCTCGGGTCAGTGACCTTGGGCCTATGTCAGAAGTGGGAGTTAACATCTGTGCAGCCGATATCAATAATAGATTCTGGCAATAATTGGTTAATAATAGTGGCAGCTGGGCGGAGCAGGGCTGAGGATCAATGTTGGGGATATTACACATGCTGTGGACATGACACAGTCCAATCCTGGCTTGAATTCTGCAAGATTTATTCAATTGATTAAATTTTTAATGCCCTCTCAAAAATAGCTTGGGCACTTTCCGTGTGCTGAGGCTTCCAGCTGAACGCTGGCGCTCAGCTCACAGCTGGGTTTAACGTGAGGAGGCTCAGGATCCGGGAGGATGACTCCAAACATTCCTTAAATTTCCCCAAAGCTGTATTTTGGTTAAAAAAACGAGGACTTCATTTACATAATAATTTAAACAGTTCTGTTCATTTTAACACTGCAAATACCACTCAGAATCAGACTGTGGTCAGATCATAAATCCATCATCAAACATTCTGACTCCGTTGATCAGTGAATAGAGGGTATCCTCCTGTTTCTTTATGTAGTACGCGTATAGTGTGTGTGTGTGTGTTTGAGAGAGAGATAGAGAGAGGTGATTTACAGTATTGTGGTGTCTCTCTATGGACAGAACACTGCTGTTTACACAAGACAGATTCTCTTCATTCCCTCGTCTGTCACTTACTCTCTCCCTTTCTCTGGCTGAGAAGTGACAGCACACTTATTTCTCCACTTTCTCTCTCTCTCTCTCTCTCTCTCTCTCTTTACCATACATTAAACCATTAAACTCATGGTATATGTGGAAGTAGAGTGTGTGAAAAGTGCTCCCCAGTGTACCATCTCTATGTGTTCTTACTTAAATGAAGATGTCCCAGAGGAAGAACTCAGTTCCACTAAAGCTCACAGTGATACAGAGCCCCGTCTCTCAGGACAGCCTATGGTATAGATATGTTAATAAAAATGAGAGAGAGCGAGGAGGACCTTTTATTGGACCTGAATATTCCTCCAAGGATGTAATCTCAACTTGAGTTTCCTAGCAACAGTGACAGGCATATTCAGATCATTAATAATTAGTTAATTAAAAGCAAACAGATTAATTAATACTTTCATTTTCCTTTTAATGACTTCATTCACAAACACTCCATGAATCACATTTACATACATCCATCCATCTGATCTGCGGTGGCTTAGCTCCGCCCATTTATGCTGAGGTTATAACTGATTTTGAATGTGGCTCAGCCAATCAGAGCAGGTCATTTACATCAATGAATCTTACAGACACAGTAACAAAGGCAAAGGGCTGGATTGTAAAACATGAAGAGAGGACAGATAAGGGTCATGAAAAATGGACCATTACAGTTGCTTATAAAATCCCAGACTGACCACAGGGGGATAAAAGAGGGAGAACGTGTGAGAATGTGAGAACAGACCTGGCGCTGAGCTCGGGCACATATTACCTGGTGAGTGTCCTAGACCCCTGTAGGAGCTGTGCTCTCTTTAGCTTTAGACATGAACAGGACATCAACCTCCAAATCACTACACGAGAGCGGCCAGTCAGAGGAGCAATGACAGGGGGCTGCAGCTCATACAGAATACAGAGAGAGAGAGAGAGAGAGAGTGAATAGAGCGAGTTGGACTGGAATTGAAGAGAGAAAGAAAAAAGAAAAAAGTGAGAGACCCAGCTGGACCTTATTCATTCTGTTGTAAAAGAACAGATCCCCAGGTATTAGCTCTGCATCTCGTTCTCTCTCTCTCTCTCTCTCTCTCTCTCTCTCTCTCTCTCTCTCTCTCTCTCACTCACTCACTCTCACACACACACACACACACACAGGTGGTTACATCGTCCTTTAGGCCAGACACTATGGCTAGGGCTGGTATATTATTTGTTCCTCAGCTCTGTACGTTAGAGCACTGCAATAGGAAAATTAGCCTGTAAGCACTCCTCAAAATTCCACCAATCATAGATCTTCAAGATGATCTGTTCCACAGCATCTTTGATCAACACGATTGAAGAAGAACACTAATTGCCAGTTGTGTTAAAGTAACACTAGATAGTATTTTACCTTAAAATTACAGCTTCAAAGTCATTGTGATGTCATAGAGGTAACAAAGCCTCTGTTGTTGCCTCTGTTGTTGCTCCAGGCTCAGCACTACAGAAACTGCACTACGCCCCTTTAGTAGGACACTCTTTTTTTAAAAAAAAAGGAGCTACAAAAGGTTCTTTGAGCAATGCCATAGAAGAATCATGTTTGATTCCATATAGAACCATATTTGTTAATACATATAAATGGGTAAAGGACCTTAAAGATTAGAGATAGAGTGAAAGATTTTTAAACCTTTAAAAACGGAGAGGGAGGGCCGTCCTGTTTGAGGGCTACGCTGCCCTCCCAGAGACAACAATCAGCACTATCAAGACCATAAGTAGCTAGCTTCACTTTACCAGACTGATGACTCTAGCTAATGACTGTTAGCCAGAAAATAGTCGATGTTTTGGTGGAGCTCTTTTCTTAATTCTGGCTTCTGTGCATAAGCTCCTCCAAACTCATCCTTCAGCACCAGAGGCATTAGCTCCACACTCGCTAAATCTCCCATGATGAACCAACACCCTCTCACACACCTCAGCAGCAAGTCAGCTCTGCTAACATCACACACACTCACTCACACACACACTCACACTCACACACACACGCTCACAAGCTCACACAAAAGTGTTTTGAAACCTTTCACCATTCTAGAACAGCGGTGACACCTTCTGATAGACGACAGAGAGAGAGAGGCTGGGAATTAGCTGCGGCTAAATGGGGAAAATTATTAAATGAATATGCTAATGGGCAATAAAAACAATATGCCTCCAATATTGTGCCCTTAGCACTGAGCTATAAAGACCTTGGCACAGCTTTGAACCCAGAGTCAGTCTTTAACAGCCCCCTCAGATCACATGCTCTTTCCCCTGTTAACCTCTGTCTGAGAGAGAGAGAGACAGAGAGAGCGATGGGAAATGGGGATGAAAAGCAAGAGAGTGAGAGGGAGAGAGAAGAGAAGGGCTGAGTGAGAAACGACAGCTCTGGTTTTAAAATAGCACCAACGTCTTCAAGAACGAATTTCACCATCGTACTTGTTTTTTTTTTTTTTTTTTTTTTTTACTGAATTATTCAAGAAGGACCGTTTGGCAAGGACAGGGAATCAGAGAGGGATTTTTGAGTCATGTGAAATTGATGGCGGAAGGAGAGACAAGAGGAACGAGAAGAGGAAAGACAGAAGGGGGGATACAGGGCAGCCATGTCGTCCTAACCAAAACAACAGAGGAAGGCAAAAATTAATGAGTGCCAGTGCTAAAATATTTAATATCATTATTTTTTTTTTATCCCTATGTATTATGTGTTTGCAGAAGAAGGCAGTGAAACTCTGGGCCTTTTGCCCTTAGTCCAGGTTATAAAACTGCCAAATATATTGTTTATTCATGCCTTATTTCAAACCAGAACTCGTGGTCATTCATTCTTTCTTGGCTCCTTTCTTGGTTGTTGGCTACTTCTACCTCCACCAATCATCAAACAGCTCCTGATTGGTAGAGTTTCAGTTGTGAGTCTGAAAAAGCAAATACTGTGTATCAGATCGAGTCATTACCCAGTGTCTGCGTCTTTGTCGTGTGAAATTTGTAAACAGTTGTTTGTAAGTGTGTGAAGTTTAAATGCTCTGTAATGTTTTATTCACAGTTTGAATTACCACAGAAACACATTTGTAACTTTGGGTAACGCAGCTAACAGTCTTCCAAATGTGGAGGCATTTCCACCTTAAATGACCCAAACCTAAATTTACATTAGAATTACAATCACTTTATTGACCACTGTGCTTGCACAAAGAGGAGTTTGTTCTCTGCATTTAACCCAATCCGTGCAGTGAAACACACATTTACCCACACACTAGTGAACACTAGGGGGCAGTGAGCACACATTACACTCATTACCCACCTGTGCAGCAGGAATAGAGCAATAACCTCATTTTGGTTCATGATTTTCAACTGAGTTCTCTCAGTTGTCTGCCGAGAGAGAGAGAGAGAGAGAGAGAGAGAGAGAGAGAGACACTAGCTTACAGGACTGAGACAGTCTTTTTACGCATTTGCTGTTTGTTCTATCTACTTAACATTACATACAGAAGTGTATTTCCCAGCAATCCAGCAATAATTGTGTTTTAAAAGATGTTTTTTGACACATACACACACTCTCTCTCTCTCTCTCTTTCTCTTTCTCTCTCTCTCTCTCTCTCTGTCACTGCAGTGGGTGTGAAATCTAACGACAGCTCCTGCAATAGGACCCACAAACACTTGATAAAATTGTCTCTCACACCTTGTCTTTTACTCATCCACACACACACACACATACACACACACACAAATACACACAGAGGACAGTAGGGACAGATGTGAACCGCTGGCCAAGGGCATCTGTACTCTCAAGACAAATAAATGTCACCTCCATAAGACTCTGAACCCACTGAGGATACACACACACAAACACACACTAAAAAACACACAAACTGCATTATCAAGGGTCAACTGCAAACCCCATGGCCACACACTCACACACCCACACCTGTGAGCATTTTCTCCACTGCAAATCCACCTACCAACATGAGTTTTTGGATTGCGATAGGTCCAGGAGGAAACCCACACAGACACTGGGAGAACACACCAACTTCCTCATACACTGTGACCCGAGGAGAGGATTAAACCCCAGAACCCCAGGTGGTTTAAACCCTGGGGCTGTGTTCCAGCGACGCTGCCTGTAGCGCCACCATGCTGCCCCTATCGTAATTCATATACCTACCCTGCGCTGAATGTTACATAGTACGGTTTCTGCAGTGACGAGGCTGGAGTAGCAATGGCAGAGGCTCTATTCCCCCGCACTGAATCATCACAATGATTCTGAAGCTTTTGAAAAATGCTACCTAATATTCTTTTAACGGCAGTTTTTTAAAATGATGCAAATGAACCACTGTGCACTTTTTTAAGAACACCTTGTAGAGGCAGGGTCCACAGTGTGTGAGCTTACGGCCACCACACTGTAAACCTGATAAAGAGCGAGTGATTTACTGCACCATCGAGCACATGATTCAGGCCGATTGTAAACGAACAAAACGGGCGAGCGGAAGTAGTCCGTCTCACTGCCTCGTGCGATTCCATTCAGTTTCCTTTTTGGGTCATAGCCTGAGAACGGGCAGCGTTTTGTTCTGAGCTTGTTTACGATCTTTGAATAAAACGATGTGTGTGTGTGTGTGTGTGTGTGTGTGTCTGTGAAAGCCCATGGTAGTGCTTTGATGGATAAAGCCTACCGTGTGTTGAATAACAGCGTTTGCCGGGGTGGATTTAAAGCTGGCTTCTCAATAATGGAGTGAGGAGAAGGCTCTGTTATTTACTCAGCGTCCTGCTTTATTTAACGTCTCGCTGCAGTTAATTATTCATGAGTGTTTATCTAAAGAAAGGGCTTCGGGAGGGCGGGCACTTGCTGTTTGATTAGGACGGATAAAACAAATCTCGACGTTCACAAAGCCTTTCCTACTGAATAATAGAAAAAAATGGCTTTTATAGTGGATGAAGTGGAACTGTGTTTTGTCATAAGGCAGAGCGCACGCGGGTGTGGAGTGGCCTTGAAAGGGCTTCACGTTTTAAGTCCTAAATGCACTATACTTCAATGTACTTTCAAACATCCTGTTCAGCCAAAACATAAAATGTACTCCTCCTGTTTTTCAGCTCTACTGACCATGTAGCTCAACGTTGTACTCCTACAGCTACAGACAGTTGTCCAGACGTGGCTCTGCATACTTTATTTGTCCTCTTTCACCCCTGGACACCACAGAGTAGGAATGATTTGGCTGGTGGGTTATTCTCAGTTAGTGTGTGTTGGACTGATTCAGGTGGATCAGACACAGCAAGGCTGCTGGGGCTTTTAAAGCCCGTGATGTCACTGCTGGACTGGGAATAGTCCAATGACTAGAGCAGGGGTGTCAAACCAGATCCACGTGGGTGCAGGTTTTCTTTCCAGCCAAGCACAAGCCACACCTCATTCCACCTGTTTTTAATCAATGGATCTTGACTTGTAGTAATGTGGGGCTTCTGCTCGGTTGAAAGGAAAACCTGCACCCACACTGGCCCTCTGTGGATTTGGTTTGACATCTCTGGGTTAGAGGATGTGCAGCAACAGATAAGCTACGGTCTCTGACTTTACATCCACACAGTGGACAAACCAGGTGGGTGTGTCTAACAGAGTGGACTTAAAACCAAAGTCCAAACCTTATTACTGGCTCTTGTCCTGCTCTTCCTTTACTGGAATACACCCTGGAGGGGGCACCAGTCCTTCATAGGGCGACACGCACTCACACCTACAGACACTTCTGAGTCGCCAGTCCACGTTTTTGGACTGTGGGAGGGAACCGGAGCACCCGGAGGAAACCCACACAGACACAGGGAGAACACACCACACTCCTCACAGACAGTCACCCGGAGGAAACCCACACAGACACAGAGAGAGCACACCACACTCCTCACAGACAGTCACCCGGAGGAAACCCACGCAGACACAGGGAGAACACAGCACACTCCTCACAGACAGTCACCCGGAGTGGGACTTGAACCCACAACCTCCAGGACCCTGGAGCTGTGTGACTGTGACACCTACCTGCTGCACCACTGTGCCGCCCACCCTTTACTGCTTATCATTAGTTTTATATGAGAAGGAGAAATACACTCCATCTGCTATAACTCTGATTTAAAAGTGGGCCGGCATCACGTGCTGACAGGTTTGGGGCAGGTTCATCTCAGAGTCCAGGCTCCATCTGCACTTTCCTGTGTGGGTAGTCACACACACACACACACATACACAAAAAATAAAAACACAAAAAATATGTGACTTTTCAATCCACAGTTCCCTCACACAGTGAGATATGAGGAGTGATATATGGGAAGAGATGGAGATGATGTACACAGCAGCTGTGTGACACAAACACACACACACACACACACACAATATATTACACCAGAAGTGCATTATAACACATTCTTATAAGTCTTCTATTCTATGAATCTTGCATTTTCAATAGAGCTCACTCTTCTCTAACTGCAGGGCATCACTGACCCGTCCATAACCTCACACAGAGAGATACTCTCTCTCTCTCTCTCTCTCTCTCTCTCTCTCTCTCTCTCTCACTCTCTCTCTCTTTTCTTCTCTCTCTCTCTCTCACTCTCTCTCTCTTTTCTTCTCTCTCTCTCTTTTCTCTCTCTCTCTCTCAATTCCTCTGTCAAATTCAGACTCCCTTCATTCTTGTATTCCTTTGACTTCTCTTTTTCTCTCTATTTGTTGTCTCTTCTACTCTGTACTTCTCTTTATCTTTCTTTCTGCTCATTCATTCCATCACTATCCTTGTTCTCTCTATCTCTCCCTCTGTCTCTCTCCTCTCTCTGTCTATCTCTCCTCTCTCTGTCTATCTCTCCTCTCTCTCTCTCTCTCTTTCTCTCTCTCCCTCTCTCTCTCTCTCTCTCTCTCTCTCTCTCTCTCTCTCTCTCTCTCTCTCTGGACACACACAGATGTAATAAATAGTTCCTAGCCTGAGTATGAGAGTGTGTACTGTATTTTATCTCAGTGCGGGGGTCTCTTTGAGGAGGAAGAATGTGTTGATGGAGGATTTGTCACTGTGTTGTTCTCTTTAATAAACTGACAATTTTCTTCATCCGATGCTTTAACACAGAGGTTTAAAGTCAGTGTGTGTGGTTCTGTTGAGGCCATGGGGAGCTGTGGGGATTTTTTCCTCCTCTTCTTCTTCCTCCTCCTACTCCCTACGCCTCCCACAGAGAGAGTCCCATTCAGACTGCCTGGAGAAAAGATCTCTCTCTCTCTCTCTCTCTCTCTCTCTCTCTCTCTCTCTCTCTCTCTCTCTCTCTATTATCCTTCTCCTCCCATGTAGTGCTTTCTCTTTTCTTCTCTTTACAATTCTCCTACAATTCCTTAACCCTCAGTCTCTCTTTCTTCACTTCCAGAGTCTCTTTCTCTTTTCTTCTTCTCTTTATCTCTCACTTTGTATATTTCCCCTATTCTCTGTTTTCCTCATAATTTTCCTTTTTCACCAGTCTCTGTCTCTCTCTCCCTTCTCTCTCTCTCTCTCTCTCTCTCTCTCTCTCTCTCTCTCTCTCTCTCTCTCTCTCTCTCTCTCTCTCTCTCATACACACATATACACACACACATTCATTCATTGCCTGTAAGAATTTATCCAGTTCAGGGTCGCGGTGGGTCAGGGGCCTACCCAGAATCACTGGGCGCAAGGCAGGAACAGACCCTGAAGGGGGTGCCAGTCCTTCACAGGGCAACACACACACACACACACATTCACTCACACCTACGGACACTTTTGAGTCGCCAATCCACCTACCAACGTGTGTTTTTGGACTGTGGGAGGAAACCGGAGCACCCGGAGGAAACCCACACAGACACAGGGAGAACACACCACACTCCTCACAGACAGTCACCTGGAGGAAACCCACGCGGACACAGGGAGAACACACCACACTCCTCACAGACAGTCACCCGGAGGAAACCCACTCAGACACAGGGAGAACACACCACACCCCTCACAGACAGTCACCCGGAGGAAACCTACACAGACACAGACAGAACACACCACACTCCTCACAGACAGTCACCCGGAGGAAACCCACGCAGACACAGGGAGAACACACCACACTCCACACAGACATTCACCCAGAGGAAACCCACGCAGACACAGGGAGAACACACCACACCCCTCACAGACAGTTACCCGGAGGAAACCCACTCAGACACAGGGAGAACACACCACACCCCTCACAGACAGTTACCCGGAAGAAACCCACTCAGACACAGGGAGAACACACCACACTCCTCACAGGACTTGAACCCACAGGTCCCTCCAGGTCCCTGGAGCTGTGTGATTGCGACACTACCTGCTGCGCCACCCACACACCATTGTCCTCCTTTTTATTTTTCTGTTTCTCTCCTTCTCCCCTCCAGCGCTGAAGCACACTCCACATCTCGTCCTATAACCCCCAGCTCTTTTCCTTTCTTTTATCACATCAAAATATCAAACAGCGCATCATCCTAAAATCTTTGTCGTCCTCTGCTCTAACAGCAGTTATGTGTAGAAAGTGCCTTCTGGAAAATGCCAGAACCTTTCTCCGCACTCCCTCTGTCATCTTCTTCCTTCTGTCATGAGCTGGAGTCGCCCTGACATCATTCCTCTCTCTCTCTCTCTCTCTCTCTCTCTCTCTCTCTCTCCTATCCCTCCTCCTCTCCGCCCTGTTTTAGATTCAGCTTGGGGGCAGCAGCGTCACCTCTGATTGGCTTAGGCCACGCAAAGCACAGGCCAATGAGGCCTTCTTTCACCACTCTCTCTCTCTCTCTCTCTCTCTCTCTCTCTCTCTCTCTCACACACACACACACACACGTTTTTATACATCTCTGGATCATACATGTCCCATAGGTATTACACTTAAGTATCCATAAATAATATTAAAGTCCCATATGTTTGTGTGAGTGTAAAGGTGATCAAACTTAGCTACAGTTGCTATGAAAGAAATAACGTCTATTGTTCTCACTTTCTTTATCTCCCTCTCTTTCCTGCTTGCTCTAATTTAATCTTTCACATGGACCCCCCTCTACCTCACTCTCTTCACTAACATCCCTCCTGTTTTCTCTTTCAGTAGTTAGAAATTTCTCCTGCTTCTTTAAAGGAAAGTTATTCGAGTCCTTTCCCAGAAGTGAAAACCATTCTGAGTCTAAGTCAAATGTCTGTGACCTGCTTTAGTCAAAATACCACAAGGATCAAACCCCACAGCTGCATTCTCCCCAGTCTACACAGCCCTGTTCTGGTCCATTCTGGCCTGCCCTCCCATCCCCATTGATATCAGCACAGGCTGTAAAAGTGATACACACTCTGTAAATGTAGAAGGAGCCCAGAAGCAAATTTACCAATCACTCATACCACTTACCTACTGTTCCTTTAAATGACTGTTGTAGTTATGCTCTGGATATTTGTTTCACTGTGAGTAGCTCTTTTATCTTTTACCCAGCGACAAGAATCTATTTGTATTTGCTCAGGTTAAGTTTAATTTTAGATGTCAGCCTGCCCTCGGGGTTAATGGATTTTTTTGTTAGCTGACTATCTCACCTTTAAGTTTCATAAAGCATTTTTTATGTTATTTTTTTCCTCGCCAGGCTAAACGCTGACGTGTGTGTGTAGGCTGACTGGCTATTTGTACAATGCATTAAAGCAACAGACACATTGACTCCTGAAACTTGTAATGAGCTGTCATGCTGTTTTAAAAACTAATCCACTTGGTAAAGAGCAATTCTAGTCCAAAAAGCACTACAAATAACGCTTTAAAGGGGCTAGCATCGTAATTAATGCACCCTCTTATCTCACAATAGCAGCTTTTTTGTGTGTGTGTTTCTTACCCATTTTCCTCCCTTCTAATTTCACTAAGAATCAGACCACTTACACCATGTAATTATGTTTCGGCACAAACAAGCTAACACCAGAATAAATGGCTTAGCCTTGAGTAGCACAGTTTGCTAGCTAATGGTCCTTTGAATGTTTTCTCAGCTGTACCAAGCTGGACCAGGTCCAGTTGACAGATCGCTGGATCTGTCCCACTTTTTTTTTCTCCGGAACCACATAAGAGCCCAGACAGATCCATTTATAAGCACCATCTGCTGGTGGATGGCTTGGGATCTGTGGATATGCTAAAGGATGCTAGTTTCATTAGCATGTAGGCTGACTGATATTATGTGCTGAACGAAGGCAATGTCAAGAGGGATAAACTGTGTGGGTGAATCTTGTCGTTAAGTCCACTGCCGCTCATAAACAAGTGTCCATCTGTAAATTTATCACCCTTGAAGCATAAGATAACAAATCTCTTCTGCTTAGAAACACAACTGGTTTGGAAACTGCTCTTTGAAAAGAATTTCTCCAAGTACTTCAATGAGAATTAATTCATACTGGCAAAGGTGTATAGGCTGCATAAATCACTATTGATTAAATATAAAGAGCAAGAAATATTAGTGGGAAATTTTGCGTAGAAGTTTGGAAATTTCCTTTAGTGGATCAGGTTAAAATGTCTTTGGTAACGACGACTACTGACGTGCAGACTGACCAGTTAAATATTTACAGAGGTTATCGACCAATAACGGCAGCTCTACAGTCAGACCGTCCAATCAGAAGATTTTAGGCTACTTCACCACGCCCCCTTCTCACTCAAGCGAACCAATCGGAGTAGGGGAGGGCGGGACTAGTTTGTGAACAAAACGCTTCTCGAAGTTCTATGTAAGCTCTAGAAAAACAAAATCCCGGACGTTTGTGAAATTCCGCCCGGACATTGTTTTATGTCTAAAAAAGAGGACATGTCCGGGTAAAAGAGGACGTCTGGTCACCCTATGTAAGGTAAGATGAAAGGGGAAATGAAAAAATAAATAAAATCACTCATTCAGTGCAGATACACATGAATTAGAGAGTTTGGGACTTTTTTTGTTGTTTTCCTTGCTCCTTATTTGTGGTTTCTCACTCTAAACTTATTACAATTTAAAGGAACAGGCGCTGAAACGTGTCTATTTTACAGGTTTGTTTAGACAGGGGAGAACGCTGCTGTGGTGTTTGATCTTTGGGGTGTTTTGACCAAATATCATTTATTTGTCATTTATCAGTTATTTGTAATGTATATGTCAATGTTAATATGTGCCAATCACAATACAAGGCTCTACCATCGTGTCATCACTGTTGACAACTGCAGGCTCTAAGTGTTGTGTCTTTGACAGATTTCATTGGCTTCAGTTATAGCCATGTGTGATATTCCATCCATTCAGCGGCTGGTCTTTAGGATCAATGCAGTGAACGAATAGTGGTCATTTGTAGATTCTAACAGAAGTTTCACTGCGAGTGAGAGATAGGTTGATCTTTGGCCCTGGGAATCATGTGATCTTATAAATAAAGGAGGTAAATAAAGGAGACCATCAGCCTGCCATTCAAAACTCTGCCAACCAGTCGACAGCCAACACCGTCGTCCTGAAATAGGGTTTTGAATGCTGTCAGACCAGACTCTGAATGTTCTGCCCATCACTCTTGGATGGAGATTGAAAACTGGCCAAGTCGAGCCATGCTGTTATAATTGGGTGGAGTTGGGCTAGCCATCTGTCACCCACAGATTTTAATGGAAAAAACAACCTCATTCATGATGGTCTTCCAGTACTTTTTCATCTTCTTTGGTAGTAATTTTCAAAAATACCTTTTCTGTAGGAGATTCAAAGACAATAATGCACACGGAAACAAGACAGATTTGGTGCAGTTGTAGCCATTCTGTTGAAATAGCGTTAGCTTGTTGAGCCACAACAGCTTTTTACTATTATTCATGGACCCTATTATCCACTTTTCACCTTAGCAGTATTAGATTTTCTGCCAGACTCTCACTAATAGAAGCTCCATTGACAAAGCAGGGCACCTGAACAAGTTCTATCTATGTGTAGTGGAAGTGTACCTTCCCCACTTAGCAACAGCTAGAACCCGTGCTTCCCTAACTCTTTAAATACAGTCACAAGTAGTTCATTGGACCAACATTATTGGTTTTTGAATAAAGGACATGACCCAACTCATATTACCAAGAGTTAACATTTTTGGATAGTCTGCTAATAGACACTCTACAAAGACATGCAACATGCCACCTACAGATTGTCAAAAGCATTTCAGCTGACACTCAGGAAACAGCTTATCAACTGATTCTCAATAACATGGGAATAGATCTTTAGACAGCATTTAAATGGGGTAGTTCTGTCTAAATGTGGAGAAGTTTAATAGACATGCTCTAGACTATCAACTGTTCATTTAATTAATCACTGTTTGGATAGTGGGGTCTGTAGTTCCTCCACTTGTTCTGTAGACTGTCAGCTTCTTTAGTGCTATCATAGTTTTGTTTGTCCAGTTGATATAGATTTTCAATAAGGGTTTAGGTATAAGCAAGTTGTAGCAGTTGTAACTGACTTCACAATATAATTGTACCTGAATAAATATTAACTAGGCCCCATCCATATGTATCTGTTTTCTGTCTGTTTCAGCCTCCTGTGTTGAAAAAATGGAATTTTAAGTCACTGAGAAAAGAAAATTTCAAAAACTCTACAGTTGTTTTTTGTGATTAAAGGCAAAACAGAGCATTTTGAAAATGCTGATGTCACACATCTAGAGGATAGATTCCCACATATAAATAAATACAGTGCAACCTCTACTAACGAACTTTCCAAGATACGAACCGGGCATTGGAATATTTTTTTGCCTCCACCAACGAACCATGACTCTAGAAACGAACCGGAAATGGCCACTGACCCCAACAGGCGAGTCTCCCAGCGGCCAGCCTTGAGTGAGCTTTTAAGATTAGCTAATTGTAGCTTTAGCAATTTAGCATTAGTGTAAATAGCAGACATCGAAATTTGTGCTAAGTTAAGCCGTATCTACGCTTCGTCTCCCCACATTCACCGCCTACTCTCCGTTATTCCCCCCACACCCCACCTCCCGTCATACAGCCAGTGCCTGTGTTACTCCTCCAGCCAGTCGTCACGTCTTCAAGGTAGTGATGTGTAACCACTTAAAACAATTTTATTTCTTTTTTATTACTGTTACCACTGTATTTCTTTTTTATTTTTAGTAACGCTACATGTCCACTTACGAACCGGGTCACAGAACGGATCAAGTTCGTAGGTAGAGGTTCCACTGTTTAAATTATGCTGTATTAGAATTATATAATGTATTATTAAGATATAGATACAGTAATTTCATAAGTTACATACTGCACTACACAGGGAGTATGTAGTGATTTGGGATTAAATTTGTGTAATGTTGTCTCCCTTTAAGAAGTACTGTGGCCCCCTATTGGACTGGCAATGATAAAGCAACTGTAGATGTGGATGTTTTTAGAAAAGAATGGAGGAAAATGTCAGTTTTAAAAAATATGTACAGGGTGTAAATTGAAACACCCTGCAGTTTATACTGACCTAGATCATTTGTGGAATCAATTTTTGATAATTAATTAATAGACGACATGGAGTCTGTTGATTTAGTTATAGACATGAATATAAAGATATACTCACATGTTGTTGAAAATCATTTAATGGACTTTGACTTTGTCTTAAATTTGTACAGTGTCTGCAAGTGGACTATCCAAATAAATTATTACCAGTTTTGCTAATGTTAGCATTGTGGAGAGAAGTGTTTCTTGAGCTCTAACAAAGTTTCTCTCAGAGCAGTGTAAAGTTCAGCTTTGAGGCTCAAATTGGACTCACTGTACTGTGTTTTAATGTATAACTGTTTTGGCTGGAGGACTTTGACAGGCAAAATCTCTACAAATAACAAACCTGCTGCAAAAACAGTGTCAGAAGCTAGCTATGTTAGCTCTGATGCTCACACGTGGGCTATGCCTTTGACCCACTGGGCTGTGCTAGAGTGTTTGAAAGCTTGATAGTTGTGGTTTTTGATGGGAGGATTTTGTCAGGACTTTTTCCGTATATATCCCTTTGCTTCTTGTCAGAGTCTCGGGCTCCCTGCTTTGACTGTGTTACTTGAGCCCTATTAGTCACACCTGCATCTGTATGCCAGCTTATTAGCCAGTGATGTGGTTAATTAATCCCATAAGCATGGCTTCAGAACCAGCGGACATAGCACAGAGGCCCTTATCTCACCACTGGCAGGCAGAGGGAGGGAGATACACACATACAGAGCAGTAGGAGCTGTATATCTGCAGTCATTTTCCTGTCTAAGGCTCATTCACATGGCTATAAACGTCAGTAGCCTTGGGTTATCATTGTAATGGAAAGCAAACTTCCTGGTCAGGTTCACTGAGTTCCGTTCAGCTTTTGTCCGGCTAATACCCCTTAGACACTGTGCATGTCCTATTCCTAATTGAGCTGGACATCTCGAGTGTGCCGTCAGTTAATGGGGGGGATATGTAATACGCTTTTAACGATGTGCTCCAAATGTTAAGTCGGTGCACACCCTTAATCCCCTGGACGCATACAGAGTTGAGAGAATCAGTCAGCGTTGAAATAGATCTCCATTAATTTAGTGCTGATCCTCTTCACTGGGCTGGCATTTAGGGAGCTCTCACTCTGTGTGTGTGTGTGTGTGTGAGTGTGTGTGTGTGTGTGTGGACGCTTCTTAACATTGGCCACTTAAAAAATGTGCTTAGTCAAATGTATACATAATTTTCACATGAATAACATATATCTCAGTTTTGTCTGTGACTTCATTTATGTTTGGCAACCATTTTGGTTTTGGTCATATGTTATTTTCGTGGAAATTATATGCGCTACATGCTCGGGACAATGTAATTCATGATTTAAAGTAGCGTTTTTGGGAAAGAAGAAAAAAGGATTGACCAGTTATGTTCATATAAAGACATATTCAAGCCTGATATTAGCTCCATTAAGGCCACGCAGCTTCGTTTGTACAATCCCTGGAAATGGCAGTCATTTCTGTCCATAAAACAATTTCATTTGTTAAGAATTATTTTACATAACACACTGTATTATAACACACTGAACAATCACTGGATTAGGAACATCTACCTTGTGTCGACACTCATTGCCCATTGTCTCAGCTCCACTCATCGTACAGGAGCACTTTGTCGTTCTGCAATTACAGACTGTAGTCCATGTGTTGCTCTGCATACTTTTCTAATCCACATTTCACCCTGCTCTTCAATGGTCAGGATCCCTAGAGGACCACCACAGTACAGTCATGATTTTGGGTGGTTGATCATTCTGGTGGTGGTGGTGTGTGGATCAGACACAGCGGAGTTGCTGGAGTATTTAAACACAGTGTCCACTCCCTGTCCACCCTTTGAGACACACCTACCTCATTGATCCACCATGTAGATGACAGTATCTTATCTGTTCCTTCACAGTTTGTCCTGGTCTTCTTCTAGTCTTTAATTAGCGGACGCAGGACGCCGCACACAGGAAGCTGTCGGCTGTTTTTTTTGGTAGGTGGTATAAAACTCTAGCAGCGCTGCTGTGTCTGATCCACTCTACACCAGCACAACACACACTAACACACCACCACCACGTCAATGTCACTGCAGCACTGAGAATTATCCAGCACCCACATCATAAATGCAGCAGGGTGAAATGTGGATATGAAGGTAATTGTAGAACTACAAAGTGCTCCTGTATGGTCTGTAGAGCTAATAAATTAGACCGTGAATGTAGATATAAGGTAGGTGTTTGTAATCCAGTGATTGTTCAGTGTATAACAATATGATTATTATTATTGGACAGCTCCAGAGACTTGGAGGTTGTGGGTTCGATTCCTGCTCCGGGTGACTGTCTGTGAGGAGTTGGTGTGTTCTCCCTGTGTCTGCGTGGGTTTCCTCCGGGTGACTGTCTGTGAGGAGTTGGTGTGTTCTCCCCGTGTCTGCGTGGGTTTCCTCCGGGTGACTGTCTGTGAGGAGTTGGTGTGTTCTCCCCGTGTCTGCGTGGGTTTCCTCCGGGTGACTGTCTGTGAGGAGTTGGTGTGTTCTCCCCGTGTCTGCGTGGGTTTCCTCCGGGTGACTGTCTGTGAGCAGTTGGTGTGTTCTCCCTGTGTCTGCGTGGGTTTCCTCCGGGTGACTGTCTGCGAGGAGTTGGTGTGTTCTCCCTGTGTCCGCGTGGGTTTCCTCCGGGTGACTGTCTGTGAGGAGTTGGTGTGCTCTCCCTGTGTCCGCGTGGGTTTCCTCCAGGTGCTCCGGTTTCCTCCCACAGTCCAAAAACACACGTTGGTAGGTGGATTAGCGACTCAAAAGTGACCGTAGGTGTGAGTGTGTGAGTGACCCTGAACTGATTAAGGGTTACAGATAATGAATGAATGAATGAATGAATATTATTATTGGAGAACTTTCAAAGAACATTTGGATTCTAAATTTGCAGTTGTTACCATATTTATGTTTGTAAGTAGAAGAGGATGTGTTCTTTTTAGATGTAAAGCACCTTAGATGCTGCTCCACAACTGTGCTATTCATTGCTTGGCATCAAAGACACTTTGTCCTTGCATTTTGAATTGAATTTAATGAGACTTTATAGTTGTTTGAAAATCGAGAAACGCTGATAAAGCTGGTGCCAATCTATTGATGGAAAATTGAATGGAAGTTCACTGAGGTTCTCAGGGTTAAATGGTTATTTTCATATTTATAAGTTTTACTATCTGAACTGTTCACCTCAGCGCAGGTCCCAAGTGCCCCACCTTTGCTTTTGCTTCAGAGAGAAATAGGAAAGAGCTTAGCACAGGCAGCAGCTTCGAGAGCTGGAGTAAATGTTTTTCTTTTTATTCATGAATATTAAACTGATGTGCATTACAATAGGCAAAGAGCAAGTTATTTGAAAGGATAAAAAGATCATCTCCTCTAGAAGTGCTTAAGTGCACTTTTGCCTGCATTTGAAATTCAATGCAAGTCAATAGGGATTCGACGTTACTGCCCACAGTGCTGCTTGCTGAACAATAGACCATCGAGGCCTACGAAGCCTTCCATAGGTCCTCCAAATTCATATCGTAGTCTAATTATTTTTGGCCCATCGGCGTAATCACGGAGGAGGTGGAACACCGGACCCCTAATCTCACCCCCAAACCTCTGGCTGCTTCCCAAATGGCCGTGTGAAGGACACATCTAACGAACTTCACTCCAGCTAATGGAGTATTGTAATGGCCTTTAAGATGGTGATGCAGATTCCCCTCAGGGGAACTAGCGAGGGCAAGTCAATGAGAGCATGTCAAATAATGACTAATGAAACACGGCCCTGTTTCCTTCATCGTGCACTAACTCTCTGTGTCACCTTGGCAAAATAAATTAAGTAGGCAAAGTCACCCTGACTATGCGCACACAGCACACAAACCCACATGCCTTCTATAGCAGCAGGAGTACTCGCTGTTAGAGCCCGGGGCCTGGGCTCCATATCATCCTTAACTGTTGGATCAGAAACATTCCTTTTGTTTTTGTTTATGATCCATGTTTCACCGTTGTGAGAATTTCAGTCCGTAATCATTTCCTTTTTTGTTTAAGTTTCTGGTTTTAACTCACACTACTCTATCATCCTGAGAGTCCCAAAACAGCTTTGAGCATTTTTTACTGGCCCCAGGACAGCGGTGTCTGGAGCCCTGCCCTGTGTGGTGTCACAGCACTCATCATAATGCACAGATCTGATTGGCTGAGTATCCTCACATGTGATATGCGCTACTCTGGTAATTTCCTGGAGCACTAAACCTGAGTCACACCACTTAAAACAAACTCTCTAGTAAAAATTAAACAACTCATAATAGTTTATCAGTTACAGGTCCAGGTCTGGAGAGGACAGCGTCTGGGTCCGGACTCGGACCGCCTATTCGTGACCCCTGGTATAGGCATATTTCATAAGTGAACACAGTTCTGGGGTCTTAAAGAAACACCTGTGAAATACTTTGTTCAAAATACCACAAGGATCAAACTCAACAGCAATGTATTCCCCCTGTCTAAACCCTGTTCAGAAGTGTTTCATCAACTGTTCCTTTAATTGATAATGAGCCACACTTCAGTTCAAAGAAAGAGCCCAGCAGTGAGGGGCAGGGAGCAGAATCTCTTTTTTTTTTATCAATTTTTGCTTGGTTCTGTTTTTTCTGTTCTTCTATTTTCTCCATTTTTCCACACACACTGTTTATTTTGTTCAGATCAACCTTAATTAAACACTGGTCACACTGTGTAATTGGAGAGACTAAGGAGGCAGAACAGTTGTATAGTGTCTGCACTCTACGTAAGATACAGCACAAAAGCTAATTTCCTGCTATATTTTATATATTGGAGCTTATAGGAGCTCATTGAGCACTCAGGCCTGCTTCCAATTCAATCTCCCATAGTGCAGTGCGTTGTTAGCCCTTTCTGACACATTTACAACTCGTAGCATCCTATTAGCTCCCACCGTGTTGGTCACTCACATCCTGAGCTGACCAATAAGCCAGACTGACAGCAGCTATCTGACCAAGGCCAGCTGCTACTGTTTGGTTTGTCTTTGTGTTATGTAGGGTGTACTGCAGTAAATATGCTCATTTGTAACTTTGTGGAACCATGGTGATTTAAGACCTTTTAGTTTGTAATTAGTGTCCTTTGTGTCCTTCTTTGCATGTTTATGATATTAAACAGGCTGCATATGCAGGTTTAAGATTTAGTGTTAGCGCATGCTATTAGCCTTATAATTGATTGTGTTGCTATAAAATACAAATGGTTCCACAGGCATACTGTTTATCACTGGAACTCTTAAGGGGCTCATATGTGGGTGTATACTTTATCTCCTAGCTGTCATAAATTCATAACTTACATATAAGCTAATTAGCATTTAGCAAATACTGGACATGTTATAATGGCTACTGTACAATAAGCCTCAAGACTAAAAAGTGACTGGAAGACTGCATCACAAATCCACTCCACAGCACAATGCTGGAGGGCTTTACACCCCTTTAGCCCACACTTGCCATAGGACAAGGTGGTTTTATGCACATGTTTAGCTGCTAGAATGCGTCCCATTTGGATACATTGCTTATGTGTGGAGACTAGACAAGCTGTGTTTACAACTGGGGCGGCACGGTGGTGCAGCAGGTAGTGTTGCAGTCACACAGCTCCAGGGACCTGGAGGTTGTGGGTTCGATTCCTGCTCAGGGTGACTGTCTGTGAGGAGTTGGTGTGAAGGACTGGCGCCCCCTCCAGGTTGTATTCCTGCCTTGCGCCCAATGATTCCAGGTAGGCTCTGGACCCACCGCGACCCTGAACTGGATAAGCGCTTACAGACAATGAATGTTTACAACTGATTGTACGTCCCCAGTCAGTGCACTTTAAAGCAGCTGAATTCACGGATTCTTTAGGGAGGATGCACAGTAGTATATTTTTGAAAGTAGCAGACAACTGGTGGTGTAACTCTGTAAGGGTGAAAGTGTGTGTGTGTAGCTGCACAATGTGCAGAGACAAGGTGAAAGGCTGCACTGCATCACATTTTCACTTCCATAAGGTAATAAATCATCAACAGAAACTTCTCAGTACACACACTGTGAACACGCACACACACACCTCTTTTAGAGGTGTTCACACACACTTCGAACACATTCTCTGGGCCAAAGGTCTCAATCTCTTATTGACATTAATTAATCAACAGAAGCAGGTTAACCTGCAGTTCCACCTCTTCGAGATACACACATGGGACACACACCTGAGCTATTATTCACATCTCTCTCTCTCTCTCTCTCTCTCTCTCTCTCTCTCTCTCTCTCTCTCTCTCTCTCTCTCTCTTTCTATTTGTCCTCCTCTGATGTGTTTAAATCTGTAGTCACATTTTCTTGTGTATTGTAAGACTTAATTAAATCCATCAGCAGTGAATTGTGGTTTCTGAATGTGCTCTGATTGTATCACAGTGCAGCAAACAATAAAGGCAGGTTCTCGTACGCAGTGAAACAACAAACAAACCCTCCATTCAACTTGCAGATACATTTTACTAAAACAAAGGGGTGCTACCTTGCATAGTTGATTAGCCAAGACATGTTTGGCTTTCTTAAGTTTGCTTTTTATTTTTAAACGGGAGCTACAAGGCTAATGTTGCTAACACACAATGGAAACAAGTATGCAGTCAATTAGCATTCCACAAACAGTACAGCTAAATGATCACACATTTGCCTCAAACTACTTTCAAATGTTGGGTATCTCTAATATAGGGCTGCTTATCAGTGTTCTGATAGTAACCTTGGGGAAAAACATGTAGAATTTGGGCTCTTTCACCCATCCCAGAGAGCATGAAGGGCTTCACCCAGCCAGCTGTTCGACATCTGCCTGCGTACTGTCCATACTTTGCACACACACCCTGCTCCCCTACTCGGGATTACTGACAATATGGCAAGGCCAAAATGTCTCTCTCACACACACACACACACACAACGTAGCCATCATAATTATCTGTATGTCACACACATACAAAGAGACTGAGACATTCACAAATGTCAGCGTAATGTAAGTCATCAGTGTCAGCGCGTCAGAACGCATACGGACAGCTTTGTGTCCAGGCCTGAAAGACGTGGTTAGGTCACAGCTGCAGTGACCTCACACACATACAGACGAGGCAAGGACCTCAGCTCCCCTCTGAGTAAGTCTGTCGGTTATGTAATTATCAAGCATTTTCTGTGGAGGACTACGCCTTGAAATGTAACTTTCCAATTCCATCGTTTCTGTTTATATTTACATTAAAACCATTGTCGTATGAGCTGCGTATGTATCACATACATATACACAACTGGCATTGGGCAGAAAGCTTACAGCAGTACACATGTATTGATCCCCAAAATCTTATTAGTGTGATATGATGCTCCTGCCCAAGCTGGGAATCGAACCCTGAGTATTATCTTCTTTCTATAATTATTCCCAGGGGATGTGGAAACAAGCATGGGAGAGATCCTGTACCTGAGGAACCTCATGAAGTTAATCTACTGGTGGCTGACATAAGCAAATCAGGAGGTAGTGTACTCCTCCAAAAGTGTTGGGCCACTCAGTCACATTTCTTAACATCCCCATGTGGCTTTCCCCACACTTTCTGAGCAAATTCAGCCCAAAATGTGTCCTGTCCTCTCCTCCTCCTCCTATTCCCACTTACAAATCAGATTCACTTCTCCTGCTTTGGCTCTCTTCTCTGACCCAGTGAGACCCTGCTTCAGAAGAGGACAGGAGTTATTTAAGCACCTCTTTATTCACACTGGGCTTTTCCCCCACTTTAGGGAGCGGCTCCTGCCTCGCCTGCCTCTTTTAGAGGAGAGCTTGTCACACTGCATTAAACACACAGATAAAAGAGCCCAAGCTGATGCTGAAACAGGGTAGTTCCTCCACAGACTGACGCTGAAGCACTCTCCCTGCAGAGGCCGGTCAAACTATGTGCAGTGGGACATTTCTAAACGTAGAGAATTCACTTTTAGTCTGATTTATCTCATATAGCTTTTTTTCAGTATAATAAAATATATGTTGGAACACACAACCATCCCCCCAGGGGCGGCACGGTGGTGCAGCAGGTTAGTGTCGCAGTCACACAGCTCCAGGGACCTGGAGGTTGTGGGTTCGATTCCCGCTCCGGGTGACTGTCTGTGAGGAGTTGGTGTGTTCTCCCTGTGTCTGCGTGGGTTTCCTCCGGGTGAATGTGTGAGGAGTGTGGTGTGTTCTCCCTGTGTCTGCGTGGGTTTCCTCCGAGTGACTGTCTGTGAGGAGTGTGGTGTGTTCTTCCTGTGTCTGCGTGGGTTTCCTCCAGGTGACTGTCTGTGAGGAGTGTGGTGTGTTCTCCCTGTGTCTGCGTGGGTTGCCTCCGGGTGACTGTCTCTACAGCAAGCATTACCATTAGTAGACCTCTTTCCAGACCTGATCTGAGTGATGATTCATTCCGAATCTGGGACCAATATTTGATGAATTATTAAAAATAAAAAACAGAGGTTTGTGGCTGATGTGCAAAATGCACCGCTGATTCAGTCAATAAGGCAATAGCATCACTGAATCAAGCCAATGAAACTGTTAGTTTAACATGTGTGGCCAGTTCACTAAAGACAGCTATTGAGGCGCGAGAGTGAGGGCTGCAGGGTTTGGTTTAAAAATAAGGCAAGTGGAAAATGTACCTCTTGTTCCACTGTGCCCATGTACCTTTTGAAAAATTTTGTTATCCATTAATTCTTGGGGTTGTTTTTGTCTGTATTTTTTGGTAGTCGTGCCACCTTTTCATCATGTTTCTTCATGTTAATTAGAAATCTAACATTTGGAAACAGGAGCTGAAGGAGTTCTTTTGTATTTTCATGTTCACAAAACCCTGAGTGAGGTGAAAAACAAGGCCCACTGGATTCATTTGGAAACACACTCTGCTCTGAACCTCTTCATTAAAGGTTTGATGTGAGAGTGTATTTTGCCGTTGGCGATCAGAGGTACATGATGATGCGAGCGGTGGAGTGTGTGCGGCTGAAACAGCGTGGTGCACACTCCGCACGTGTGCCAGGGACAGGGCTTTCATCTTGTGGCTCTGTTCCTCTTGTTTACTGCTTGGTTGCTGGGTGTGTGTGTGTGTGCGTGTGCGATCAGTGTGGGTTAGTGCGAGGACAGAAATTGATCATAGCAAGCGCACATTTTCTACTTGAGATGTGGACCCCTCACAGTGGCAGTGAATCTGCTTAGCGTCACTTTAATAACAGCCTATGTGTGAGGCCACAGAAAATGTATACACCCGATCAAACAGACTTGTTTGGCACAGAGCCAATAAGCTAACACAGTTTTGGAAACAGTATGATACGCACTGATACACACCTATCCACAAGCACCCAGCCCTTTTCCTTTCTACTCGTTTATTCCTTTCCTTTCTTCCCCTTTTCCCTTGGCATCACAAGTTCCCTGCTCCATTTACAGTGTGAGTGATGGAGCGATTCCCTTGTCTCTCTTTCTCTCTGTCTGTGATGGCGGTGGTGTATTGACCCGTGTGATGTTGCTCTGGAGGGGCTAGGAACCGGACCCTCGGTGGAAAAGTGAGCAGAGGGGAAGCTGGCTGAAGGCTATGCACTTTCCTCATGCCTCAGCACTTCAGCACTACAGACTTTTACTGCTGCTCAGGCCTCAGTGAGAAGCAGTGGCAGAGAAGGCAAGCCTCGGGCATCAGGGTGACCTGCTTCTAACAGCTTATTAACCCTTTAAACTGCGGCCTTATTACTGAGCTCTTCAACTCAATCACATTTCACTAACCACTCTACTCACAAACAGAAGGGGGTACTTTATTACTGTAGCTCTCAACCAGGACCTGGCTAATGACTGCAGTATGAAATTTAATGGTGCGCTGGTTGAGGACTTGAACAAATTCATGATACCAACTACTTTTCAGACAGGAATAACTACTGATTTAGGCAGCATTTAAAATGATAACTAGGTGGTGACTTATTTCATAGTGTGTGAATAAGTAGACTCCAAGTTAAAGGCAATGTTCATGTTTTGTAAGGAAAAAAAATCATTAGATTTGTCTGTTTGTGTGCTCAACGCCGATATAATGTGTTTATAAAGCCCTGGTATCTGTAAATGAGTAAATAAACAAGCTGTCTCGGTCCGGTATGCTAGGTTTCTCTCTCTCTCTGCTCTGTCCTACACGGACTAAATTCTCCTGAGCCCTTGTAAATGTTCCGGGTAAAGTCTGAGTCAGCGCTGTACGTTCCGGAGTTTCTCCGGCACGCGCTGTACAAGCGCTGTACGTCACGCCTAAATCACGTGATTCATCTCCCGCTGCAAGAGCGCGCCTGAGGCAGAAAATCTCCCGCTGTGAGCTGCATGTCATAACGACCGTTCCGGGACATCTCCGGACCCGAATATTTCGCAGTTTCTCTAGAAATTCTGTGTGAAAGGGGCAATAGTACATCTCCATTAAAGAATTTGCTGGGGTTGCCCAGATATAAGGAGATAAATGTAGTTAATATATTCCTTGTATTTTTCCATTTTACAATATTTAACAGCATTTTTAGCAGCATAAAAACATTAATTTATTACTTTCATATATTTAATCATTTTGGGAATTGCTACAGATGGGAATTTATTTTTTAATTAATAGGAGAACTTAAAATTATGTTTCGGCATAGCTGCTCAAGATGAGGGTGGGTACACGAGCTTTGCCTGACGTAAACAACGGCTACTGACGTGCCGACTGACCAATTAAATGTTTACAGAGAAGGTTATCGACCAATAACGGTAGCTCTACAGTCAGACCGTCCAATCAGAAGATTTTAGGGCACTTCACCACGCCCCCTTCTCACTCAAGCGAACCAATCGGAGTAGTGGAGGGCGGGACTAGTTTGTGAACGAAACTTCTCGAAGTTCTATGTAAGCGCTAGAAAAACAAAATCCCGGACGTTTGTGAAATTCCGGCCGGACATTTTTTTAAGTGTAAAAAAGAGGACATGTCCGGGTAAAAGAGGACGTCTGGTCACCCTACTTAAATATTAAAAGAGTAAATCGATTACTGGGCTACTGAGTGGTCAGTGTTGACCCTATCTTAAGGCAATCTTATCTTCAGTCCCCTGCGGGAGACTCACTGTTGTGAAGAACTGGTGATAACTAATAATTATTTAGCAAAATCACCAAAAACTTGTGCTGTTAATCACACAGCTCCAGGGTCCTGCTGTTGTGGATTCAAATCCCTCTCTGGGATACTGTCTGTGAGGAGTTTGGTGTGTTCTCCCTGTGTCCACGTAGGTTTCCTCCAGGTGCTCCAGTTTTGTCCCACAGTCCAAAAACAGACATTGGCTTCTCGAATGTGTTCCTAGGTGTGACTGTGTGAGTGAAAGGGTGAGTGTGTGGTGCCCTGTGATGGACTGTCCCCTTGTCCATTGTGTGTTGCCCAGGCATTCCGTGTAAGCTCCGGACCCAAAGTGACCCTGAACTCAAATAACAGCTACAGACTATACATGACTGAATGAATGATTATATAGCACCCCCTTGTGTTGTGGTTCCTAATCATGATTAAGTACGTATGACTGTGAATGTGATTACAAACCAATTTCATGTGGAGTTTTGCATTTAGAAAGTGTTAGAGGTTGGCCACTTTAATGACTATCCATGACTAGTCTATAACCTTGGGATTAACATAACACAGAAACTTCCATAGTGGAGCTTCTTGAGATGTGTTTTTATGGTGTGTGAGGGCTTGCAGCATGTCTAGCATAATTTTTGTTCCTTCCAGCATAAAGATGGAAATGAGTTCCTCCACACATGTAAATCAATGTAAATCAAGGATAGTCTTAATGGTGTTGGACCAGGGAAGCATCCTTATGAAACATCATTACACACATAATGAAAGGTGTTAAATCAGCTTGCAATAAATACAAAGAGCTCATGGGCTGTTAAATTCCTACTCGCGTTTGTGTTTTGGGGTATTTTTGAGCAACACCACAAGTCCTGATTCTCTTTTTATTTAATTTTATTCTGGAAAATATTTGTGAGAAGAACAGCAGGGGCTTTCAAATGAGGCTCATCTTTACCCTGATGAGGAAAGGCATCAAAGCATGCGCTGTATGTCATTTTATGGCATTATTAGTCGACATCTGCTCATACTTTACTAGGATTTTTTTTGTCGTTTTTTGCCATGCCATCTATTGGATTACAATTAATTAGTTTATATATGTAAATATATTATAATTCATTTAAATTATATATTTACAGCTCAATTTCCACTGTCGGGATGCAATATTTCTTTCATTCTTAGACTCCTGGATACAATCATAGCAATGTAGCAACAATCTGGGCATCAGCACATCTCTCTGCCACTGGATTTTAGACTTCCTGTCTAACAGACCCCAATCTGTTAAATTAGGCAACTTTCATTCATCAACCATCACCTTGAACACTGGCGTTCCACAAGGTTGTGTTTTGAGCACGATTCTGTTCAAACACCATAGTCAAATTCGCAGATGACACCACGGTAATAGGCTTGATTACAGACAATAATGAAACGGCCTCCCGGGATGAAGTACAGCATCTGTCTTTATGGTGCCACAACAATAACCTGGCACTAAACACACTCAAAACAAAGGAGATCATCATGGACTTCAGACGGACTAGGAACCAAGCTCACACCCCCATTTACATAAATGGAACTGCAGTGGATCAGGTGTCCAGTTTCAAGTTCCTTGGTCTCCACATTTCCAGTGATCTCACCTGGTCCTTGAACTCCTCCGTCCGTCCTCATCAAAAAGCCGCAGCAGCGCCTCTATTTTCTTCGGAGTCTGAAGAAAGCTCACTTGTCTCCCAGGATACTGGTGAACTTTTACCGCTGCACCATCGAGAGCATACTTACCAACTGCATCTCTGTATGGTACGGCAGTTTCTGTGTTGCAGACCCCAAAGCTCTCCAGCGTGTGGTAAAATCAGCACAGCGCATCATAGGCACCGAATTACCTACCGTCGAGGACATCTACCACAAACGCTGCCTGGGCAGGGCAAGAAACACCGTCAAGGACGTCACCCACCCAAATCATGGACATGTTATATCACATGTTATATCACAACTGCACTTTATGTAAATAATCACAACTGCACTTTATGCAAATTACGTAAATAATGTTATATATTGCACTTCTGGTTAGACGCTAACTACATTTCATTGGCCCTGTACTTGTACTCTGCACAATGACAATAAAGTTGAATCTAATCTAATCTAATGTGTAAAGCATTTTTTAAGAGTTTAAGAAGCGAGAACGAGAGCAGAGGTCCTTTTCGTCCTGTTTTTCTAAGATGGGAGCTGATGCTTTGGTAATGTTTCTAGTTTTGTACATTCTATGCATTTTCCAACTTTTACACGTGCATCCACACACATATTTAAAAGGGCTGTCAGATTGTACTCATAAAGCCAGAGCACCATCGGGCCTGTGTGTGTATATTTGTGTGCGTGTGTGTGTAGGGGGGTGAGTGGTAGTGTATGGCACTATTTTTAGGATGAGAACAAATTTCAAAGTAGCTTCAGCAAATTCTCCCTCCCTAACCCCCCAAACTGAGACAATCCCAGTCCCTCTGTGTGTGTGTGAGTGTGTGTGTGTGCGTGTGTGTTTGCAGAGCCTCTCCTCAGACTTCAGTGCACAGCAGAATTATTTTGGGGGTGAAATCTGACTCACTGGGCTCACAATGACAAATCTAACCTCATTTCAGGAGTCTTTCACACAGCAGAGAGGCACCGTTGGCGTGCACAGATTTTCTAACTGTACTCATTCTGCTCTTCAGTAACCTATTTATCCCCCTTATTATCCACAGACCCCTGTCCTGGAGCAGACAGTATATTGGCAGGTGCTGTTTCCCATAAAATGAATCATGTTACATTCATTCATTCATTATCTGTAACCCTTATCCAGTTCAGGGTTGCGGTGGGTCCAGAGCCTACCTGGAATCATTGAGCGCAAGGCGGGAATACACCCTGGAGGGGGCGCCAGTCCTTCACAGGGCAACACAGACACACACACATTCACTCACACACTCACACCTACGGACACTTTTGAGTCGCCAATCCACCTACCAACGTCTGTGGGAGGAAACCGGAGCACCCGGAGGAAACCCACACAGACACAGGGAGAACACACCACACTCCTCACAGACAGTCACCCGGAGGAAACCCACACAGACAAAGAGAGAACACACCACACTCCTCACAGACAGTCACCTGGAGGAAACCCACGCAGACACAGGGAGAACACACCACACTCCTCACAGACAGTCACCCGGAGGAAAACCACGCAGACACAGGGAGAACACACCACACTCCTCACAGACAGTCACCCGCAGCGGGAATCAAACCCACCACCTCCAGGCCCCTGGAGCTGTGTGACTGCGACACTACCTGCTGTGCCACCGTGCCGCCCCTGAATCACGTTACAGATGTAGGCTAATGCAGTAAAGTGCACTGTGGTGGCCCAGGCAAGAAACTGAACCCCAGTCCAGCGTGCGGAGGGCAGTCTGTGTCTGTTTACTTCCACAAACAACAAAACAGGGGCATCGTTACACACCCACCCCAACCGTACAATACAGAATTGTCCCATATTTGGACACCAAAAGGCACGTTTCATTTTGAAGCGATACAGGATACTGTCTGTGAACTTTCCACAGGTGTGAGTGTGTGTTCCTGCCTTGCACTCAGTGGTTCCAGGTGGGCTCCAGGCTGACTGCAACCCTGAACAGGAGGAAGCAGCTACAGAAGATGAATGAATGATATGGTAACAAAATAAGTGTTTGTGTGTATGTGTGTGTGTGTGTGTATGAATGCATGAGCAAGTGCCTAGACGTGTGTGCTTCTCAGATTTCTCGTTCAGTTTGCCTACAATGTGTATTACGGGATGCGGTCAGTCAGAGAGATATGTTTTCTATAGTGTCTGTGTGTTTTATGACCCAAACTGACCGAGAGGAAAATCAATGTGTGCCTATAACTGTCTTCTGTATCAGTGACAAAGTGGAAAAAGAGTGCTTTCTCTCTCTCTCTCTCTCTCTCTCTCTCTCTCTCTCTCTCTCTCTCTCTCTCTCTCTCCAGAATTAGACTGAAGGGATGAAGAATAGAAGAATGGAGGAGGGAGGGATGTTGAATAATGAAATTTGAATAATGGCTGTCTAGACATGGCGGCATGTGTGGTATTCACTGCAGTCAGGGCCTCCATCAGTGAGTTAAAGCTACTGCTTCATCTCTGGATGGCTCCTGTGCCACAGCGTTCTTTCACAATTAACTATCACAAGCGTCTTGAAGCAGTGGCTGTGATGTGATTCGTCCTGGAAGGAGGCTCCGCCTCGAGAATGCGCAGAGCTCTGACTGTGGGGCTTGACGATATATCAGTCACGTGGTCAGCAGACTGACAGCCACTATTACTGCCAAGTTAAACAGGCTAGTTTGAAAATAGGAGTGCACAAATCTCTGGTCTTAATGATTCCTGGGGAATATCTGCAATAGACTTCTCCACTGCAAAGCTAGCTTTCTCATTGGCTAGGCCTTCAGAAGCCAGACTGAATGCCTTAAATGTTATATATTCATTCATTCATTATCTGTAACCCTTATCCAGTTCAGGGTCGCGGTGGGTCCAGAGCCTACCTGGAATCATTGGGCGTAAGGTGGGAACACACCCTGGAGGGGGCGCCAGTCCTTCACAGGTCAACACACACACACATTCATTCACACACTCACACCTATAGACCCTTTTGAGTCGTCAATCCACCTACCAACGTGTGTTTTTGGACTGTGGGAGAAAACCGGAGCACCCGGAGGAAACCCACATGGACACAGAAAGAACACACCACACTCCTCACAGACAGTCACCCAGAGCAGGACTAGAACCCACAACCTCCAGGTCCCTGGAGCTGTGTGACTGCGACACTACCTGCTGCACCACGGCACAGTGTGTGTGTATATATACACACACAAAATACATGTACTATTTAGTCAATGGCCATCCAATGTCAGATAGCAACCAATGATCCAATGAGGAATAAGGTTGACAAACTGCACACTGCCAGATATATGTAGTGGGTCAATGGGAGAATGCTATGCTCAATTGGCCACATGTAAAAACGTAAGGGCCATCCCTTTTGGACACATTCTTTCTGAAGATATGTTCAGAAGGATTCCCAGACTGAAAAGAGTGAAGTAATACAAACTGTGGAGGAGCTGGTTTAAGTCTATTGACAGGGTACAGTCTAGCACATGAATTTTTCCAAACAGGAACCACCAACTGTGGGCAGCCTATAGCACAGCAGGGTATCAGACCTGAGTCTCAGCAGCACACCTCACTTCTGCAGTGGAAACAGTTCTGCTTCTGCTTTGGCTGAATGCTAAAGTGTGTTTTCAAGGGGAATTCCACTCGTTTTTCACAATGTCTGCATAAGTAAATGGTATATTGCAAATGCTTCATTCTGGAGAATCTCCGGCAAAAACAGAAACTATAAACATATTGGCTCTAAAATCTTATTTACACACAATACCTCTCGTCATATTTTTAAATTCAGGTTGGATGCTAACTGTAGTTTGTTGGCTTTCTACTGCTCAAGGATGATAAAGTAGAATTTAATCTAATCTGAACACATACAGAACTGTTATGAATGTGCTACATGGTGCCTTTAACCCTTTCTGAAGTGGTCCAAGTGAACACCATGTCTGTCGTTTTGTTTACTGTTCTGTTAACAGCGTGATGTGGCATTACACATGAATATGCACATGCGGTGACTCCTCTATCGGCCGATTTAAAAAAGTGAACATGCTAATTACGCCAGCTGACCTGCAGAAAGTGGCTCACATTGTTTAAAAACAAAAGTGTGGCCTAAAACATATTGTTAACAATACACGTTCATGTTGGAGATATTCATGTGTGCAAAAATATAAGATCAATATTTCATATTGCATGGTGCTGCATAAACTACCCAGTCACATGTCGTCTCCTGAGGACAAAATTGGACAGCTTTTTCCCTTCCCCTTAAAAATGAACTTACTGAGAGTTTAATGTACTGACATGACCCCGTGAGACCCAGTGAGGACCAAAGTGAGTGCTGGATTTGGCAATTACAGGGAGCATTCTGACTTGGCTGGAATCCCCACATGAGTCTGTGAGTGTGATGGAACTGTGCCTGCTGACTCAACCTTTAAGTGTGTGCCAAAACCCACAAACAGCAGCTATATCATTCATTAGCTCTCACTCCACTCAGATCCAAATAATCAGATTAGATGGGCTCTGATACACACCCCTAGTCCGTGAATGTATTATCCCCTTGTTTAAAAAAAATCCTCCCATGTTCCCAATTAATTTGCTTCACTGTCTGGATGTTGCAAAATCCTTGATCAAGATTTTATAAGATCCCCGCATTAGGCTGAAAACTATTTGCAAATGTGTGTTGGGGATGATGCATTTTCAATGGCACTGACATCTGTAGGTGAATGGATTGATTCCATGACTGGACACGGACTGCTAAATTGGCTTTTAAAAAAAAAACAAGGATTCTAAGTTTTTAAACAGCTTTTTATGTATTTTAAATTTTTCTATTAATTCACTTTTTGTCAAACCCCAATGCAAGCTTCAGCCTTTTCAGTAAGATCAATGTTTATAACTTAAGTCTTACAAATTTCATGAAGGTATGAGAAGTCTTGGAAAGGGGACAGTTGGAGTAAGACTCATAAACTAATAAACCCTCATGGTGTAAGTTCCTAAATGCGTTCACTTACATGATCTCTCATTAGTGCCATTAGCATTCAAAGAAAATTGGGTGCTGTGTTAAAGTAGTGCTTTGGACCGACCCTATGACAAAATAATGTGTCCATGTTTAAGCCATTTCATTCATTCATTGTTCAGGGTTGTGGTGGGTCTGGAGCCACCACAGAATCACTAGGCGCAAGGCCCATCACACCATGGATGGGACGCCAGTCCATCACAGGGCACCACACACTCATACATTCACACCTAAAGACACTGTTGAGTAGTCGATTCAACTACTATTGTGAGTTTTTGGAACGGGGGAGGAAGCTGGAGCACAGGGAGGAAACCCACACAGACATGGGGAGAACACACCAAACACATAGAGTCAGGGCTCAAAGGTCCCAGGACCCCGGAGCTGTTCGCTGTTCTTGTTTTCTTTCGTTGGTTTTGCTCCATTTAATATGTATTTGTGCTCTCACATAAACATGAGTCGAGGAGGCGGGACAGTCCTTAAGTCCCTGCGCTACACGTAAGACGCAGCACAAAATCAGAACTTATTTTAGGCCATGTTTTCTGATTTAGGCAACCCTTAAAAAAATAAATAAATAAATAAATAATAATAATAATAATACCCAGGGGTGGCACGGTGGTGCAGCAGGTAGGTGTCGCAGTCACACAGCTCCAGGGACTTGGAGGTTGTGGGTTCGAGTCCTGCTCTGAGTGACTGTCTGTGAGGAGTGTGGTGTGTTCTCCCTGTGTCCGCGTGGGTTTCCCCCGGGTGACTGTCTGTGAGGAGTGTGGTGTGTTCTCCCTGTGTCTGTGTGGGTTTACTCCGGGTGCTCCAGTTTCCTCCCACAGTCCAAAAACACACGTTGGTAGGTGTATTGGCGACTCAAAAGAGTCCGTAGGTGTGTTGCCCTGTGAAGGATTGGCGCCACCTCCAGGGTGTATTCCCACTTTGCGCCCAATGATTCCAGGTAGGCTCTGGACCCACATGACCCTGAACTGGATAAGAGCTTACAGATAATGAATGAATGAATAATACCCGGGTGCTCTTGCTTCATGGTGCATTGGTAGGCTTCAGATATCCAAAGTTAATGTGCACATGCATTAAAAAAATGTGTCCCCTTTAAATAACTCTAGCGAAACCACTCAAAGGAAAGCTTTTTGGATCATTTTTTATTTTGTAAAATGTAGTAAAAATCAATGTATTAATGCAGGAACCCATATATTTTGCAATCCTTTTCTCACTGTTGTGCACAGCAAGGTAATACAAACTCTGGTGGAGTTGATTTAAGCCTGGTGATTGGGCACAGTCTTGCACATGCTGCTAATTTTTCAATCCAAGCCCTCCAGGTCATGAGCAGCATACGGCACAGCTGGGTCTCAACCTTGAGTCACAGCGGTACTGCTGCTGTTTGGGCAGAATGCTAAAGTATGTTTTAATAACCAGCTTGGTGAATGGCTCTAGTGCTGAGGCATTGCAGCGCTCGTTGCTTGCTGTAGCGTAGTGATTCATGGCGGAGAGGGATTCACACTGGTTGTATTTGATTTGTCCAGCCATGTAGGACTGCCGAGGGAGCCTGAGGCTAATAACACTTTTTTGCGAGTTTCAGCAAAGGACTTCTGTCTTAACTCTTACTGACTTTCTACACAGAATAAAGTGCGTCAACGTTGCTGTAGCCATTTAGCTTCCTGCTGCTCATTTCATTTCAGATTAGGGCCCGTGATTCAGGCGTTTAATAGATCTCTGTACTTCCGGAGTGGATGAATTTCATGGAAATTCTTGCTGATGATGATCCAGAATGTCTTATTCCTTTTACCTTATAAATATCCACCTGTGATAGTATCAGCATGATGGCGCAATAAGCTCAGAGCAGATGGATTTCAGTGTTATTAGACACAGTGAGGATGCTGAGGCGAATTTTTGTGGTGCTTTTTGTACCTGGAATTAACGTTACGTAAGAAGTTAAGAGGCTATGTGTAATTCATCAATAGGCCTGTTCCATCCGCTTAGCCACACTACATCACTTCAGTGTGAGATGTGAGGAATATAAACAGTGTATTAGCGTAGGACAATGGCTCTTTCAGCTCCCATCTCTTTTCGAATTTAATGTCATCTGCTGTTCTGCTGGCACGACAAAGATCTCCTCCTTTTATGTAATCAGAAGGTCGCACACAATCTACCGGCTTTAATTTATTCAACGTGAAATGACACACTCGGTCTGTGCAGGCAGGCGCGAATGCACACTTGCACACAGACTTCCTGAAGGCGTTTCAGAAACGGTTTCCGGGAACATCCTCTTGTCTGCTCGCATTATTCCATAGGTTTGATGAGTTCAGTATGTGCAGTGAGGTGAGTCATAAGTGCATGCAAACAGCAACATTAGTTCATTCACGCAACCCCAGACATCCTTTCAACAGTTTCCCCGGCCAAGGTCCAGGCACAAAGTGCAACAGACGATACAAATCCCTTGTTTCAGTACCTCTTGCCACAACGTGTGTTAATCTACACATCATGCAGTTATTCAAGGGGTGAACATGTAGAGTGCACAGCTGTTCTAATTACATACTTCCCCCTCTCTCCGTCTTTCTCCCCCTCCATGATCCCCAACCGCATGCTGGTCTACTCCATGTCTCTTGTTTTCCATCCATCCTCTCCTTCACTATCCTCTCTGCAGGTGTGCGGTAGACTGATCCCTCCTGAGTGAGGTGGCGGGGTGCTCATGGCTACCGCACAGGGCCTTGGCTGGCTGGGCATTAGCCTGGCACTGCTGGCCCTTAGCGCGGTGTGCCAGAGCTGCCCTCCACGCTGTGAATGTGCAGCTCAGCTGCGCTCCGTGTCCTGCCAGCGCAAGCGGCTGTCCGGCGTGCCCGAGGGCATCCCCACGGAGACGCGGCTGCTGGACCTCAGTCGGAACCGGCTGCACTGGGTGGCCCCAGGAGACCTGGTCCCGTACCCCCGGCTGGAAGAATTGGACCTAAGTGAGAACCTCATCTCAACGCTGGAGCCCAATGCCTTTGCCAGTCTGCAGGCCCTCCACACATTGCGTCTCCGTGGAAACCAGCTGAAGCTGGTGCCCATGGGCGCCTTTGCTCGCTTGTCAAACCTCACCACCCTGGACCTTAGTGAGAATAAGATTGTCATCCTGTTGGACTACACCTTTCAGGACCTGCGCAGCCTCAAACATCTGGAGGTAAGAATGGTAGACTAATAGATTATGGGTGGAATTAGCATATCACAGGGAGAAGATCCTCATTAAAATGGGTCTAGAAAATACTACATTAACGTCTATGTTTCATCATGTATGTCCCACAGGTTGGTGACAATGACTTGGTCTACATCTCCCATAAGGCTTTCTCAGGGTTGCTAGGCCTGGAAGACCTGACGATAGAAAGATGCAACCTGACTTCCATCTCTGGCCAAACACTTTCCTACCTGCGCAACCTGGTCACGCTTCGACTACGACATCTGAGCATCTCCGCCCTTGAGGACCAAAATTTCCGTAAGCTGTCAGCTCTCAGGGGACTAGAGATCGACAACTGGCCATACCTAGAGTACATCTCCCCCCTTAGCTTCCAAGGCCTTAATTTGTCTTGGTTGTCCATCACATACACCAACATCACCGCTGTTCCTTCTGCTTCCTTCCGCAACCTTGCTTACCTGACATCTCTTAACCTGTCTTACAATCCTATATCTGTGCTGGAGCCATGGGCATTCAAAGATCTGATAAGGCTGAAAGAGCTACACATGGTCAGCACTAACCTGCAGACGGTGGAACCCCATGCTTTGGGTGGTCTGAGGCAGATCCGGGTGCTCAACCTGTCCAACAATGAGCTGATCACCTTGGAGGAGCGCTCATTTCATTCTGTCAACAGCCTTGAGACTCTTCGAGTTGACGGGAACCCTCTGTCTTGTGATTGCCGGCTTCTATGGATCCTGCAACGCAGACGTACCTTGAACTTTGATGGCAAGATGCCGGTGTGTGCCGGACCTCCTGAGGTACAAGGCAACATGCTGAGCAGTTTCACAGATTCAGCACTCTTTGATTACTTCACCTGTCAAAAGCCCAAGATACGCAACCGGAAGCTTCAGCAAGTGACGGCACGTGAGGGCCAATCTGTCTCTTTCTTGTGCCGTGCTGATGGTGATCCAACACCTGCCATCATCTGGATCTCACCACAGAGGAGAAGGATCACTTCGAAAAGCAGCGGCAGGATCACAGTCTTGCCAGGGGGAACACTGGAGATCCGTTACGCCCAGGTGACCGACAGCGGCACATACATCTGTATTGCAAGCAATGCAGGTGGCAATGACACCTACTTTGCCACGCTGACAGTCAAAGGACATCCTCTGGACTCTGCGCTCTTTGCCAATCGCTCATTATACGCAGTAGACTTCAACGACACGGGTCTAAACAGTACACGTGTCTTCCTAAAGTTCACTCTGGACCTCACCACTATCCTGGTGTCCACAGCCATGGGCTGCATCACCTTCCTGGGTGTAGTGCTCTTCTGTTTCCTGCTGTTGTTCGTGTGGAGCCGTGGAAGGGGCCAACGCAAGAACAACTTCACAGTGGAGTACTCCTTCAGGAAGACGGAGGGGCCCACAACCAGTGGGACCTCCGGAGGGACCCGCAAGTTTAACATGAAAATGATATGAAACAACGCAGCCAGGGGCCCCCTGGGGGAGGCATGAACACCCAACACAAACACACAGCGCTGACTCGCAGATATACACGCAGCAGATACAAAATTTCAAGAAGATCCCAGGTCGAGATTTGATCTTAGGGACTAAATGTGATTAAGCTTACATTGATCTCACTGCCTTTGGATTGCAGCAGATGGTATCATAATTAACGTGACCGTAAGTCACTTTTTAAACATTGTTATATCAAAGATCTTTGAATTCTAAGCTGAATGTATAAGTTTCCTTTCCCTAAAATTGCTTGGGTGGTTGGTTGCCACTGTTCCACAGTTTTGAAAATACATCTTATTAATACTGCTGTAGATTTTGCAAATGCAAATGTGAGCAGCAATTAAGAGGAACAGGACCCCTAACCAAACCTAAAGCGCTTTTAATGAATACATACATTTAATATAGAGTTGCTTAAGAAAATGGCATGCAGATGGTCTCTTTAGAAATTTCAAATATGAAAAAGTATTTCCATAATGTCTTTGAAACATCCAACATGATCATCATGTCACGGCTGTAAAAAAGTCTTTGAGACCAGAAACTACTAAGATATGTTTGGTCTAATTTTTTGAAAAGTAATCAGCCATTTGTACTTCTTCACAAAACATTAGCATTAAAAAATTACTTGGAAAAAGGTGCATTACAAAACAATACCATCATTTAGAGCTTGACATTCTGTTGTGTCTGCGATTAGGTGCTGTGTGAGTTGGGGCAAGCACACTGGCCGCAACACTGAGTGCACAGCTGCTATAGTGGTACGAC
Source organism: Hoplias malabaricus (assembly GCF_029633855.1). Classification (NCBI taxonomy): domain Eukaryota; kingdom Metazoa; phylum Chordata; class Actinopteri; order Characiformes; family Erythrinidae; genus Hoplias; species Hoplias malabaricus. The sequence continues at coordinate 17,895,763 of NC_089818.1, forward strand.
GGTACCTTTGTAGCAGATTTGCATCACAGTGGATATAAGCTAACGTGCAACCAGGACCTCAGGGTCTGGTTAGGAAGCCAAGCCGTGGGTACTGGCTGCACTATTAGTGGATGTATAGTGCTCAGGCCAGAGTGGTGGAGGGCTGATATGGGGGTCCTAACACCTTCATATCCTCCCCACCGCTGGGCCAAGGCACAAGCCGACGACCCATAAGCCTTCATGGGGGGAGGCTTGCAAGGGCGTCTGGGCCATTTGATGTCAGAAAATGCTGTATGCATACACACAAGTACATGCAAGCACACACACTCAAGCCATATGCATTTATTATCAGGCACAGCTCGATGGAACAACTATAGCTTTATTCGTTCACAGTGATATGCAGGGAAAGATCCACACAAGCTTTCCTCACCACACTTGAGCTTCTCATGATTGATTTTCAGCTTATTGTAAAATAGTAATATAACCAGAGCGAATTTTATTTTTATATTATACCATTGTACAAAATTTGTGTTTGATTAACTGACTTAGTAATCAATTGATTCTCATGTTTATTGAAATGCATGTTTTGATCATGGTTGTTGCCCATGCCTCATGCACATTCATTTCATTATGTTAATTTGCAGGCACAGGCATTGTTAGCATCAAGTGCAATAACAGATATGGTTTATTACTAGAAAAATCACTGGATTGATGAAGGTAAAGGCAGTTCTTTAAGGGTTATAATGACAGAGCATACATAATAGTGTCATAACGCCATTGAAAGTCTTTTAACGTCATTTATTGACTTGGAGATCGATGGTGTAGAGAAGTTTAGCATCATATCACTGACACAGACATGATTTATATATCACTACAATGCAACACGACACCCAGAACATCTATGAGACACAGTGTTTGGTGATGTCATCAACCATCACTCCAATCTCGGTTTACACTCTCTGACACCATTGGCGGCCTGTGTGCGAAGGTCTCTGCTTCTCCTGCCCAGTCTTCACCCCCCATTAGTCCCCATCCCCCACGCCCCGACTGGGTCTCAAAGAGGGAGGGGTCCCTGGCTGGTGACCACGGATGTAAATGAAACTCATGACACCCATCTAGCCCATGTGTATTTGACTGTAGAAGGTATCTTTACATGTTGTTTTTGATCTGTGTTTTATACTTATTTTGAACTGATCTTTTGTTGTTGTTTCTTTGTTTGTAGTTTTATTAATGTTTTTTTTTTAAACTGCCAGCTGTTTTTCAAAAAATGTGTTTGAGGAATTATCTGTTCTCAATACTGTACCTTTACCACAGAACGTTTTACAGCGACAGTAAAAAGTCAAATATGATGTAATATCAACACTGCTAAAAATGCTGACGTCATGTTTTAGGTAAATCTTCACAAATACTGGTTATTTCCCAAGTTATAATTACAAGTACTTTGATTATTATATATATATATATATATATAGTACAAAAATAACGTTAAGTAGCCACTAATTAGGCCATGGGTATTTGGTTTCACAATGGCAAAAACCGTTAGCAAGTCACCAAAATAATTTGGGTTAGCATACCGTGTTTCCAGCTCCAATGCAGTTGAACACAGACTCACAGACTATCAACCAATTTCAGTAACATTCTAACAGACTCTCATCAGCTTGGTTTTGCCATTTGCCCTTTTCCCTCAAGGGAGTCCCTGACACCATCTTTTAATTCATTAGTACAAGTTCAGTTGATTAGAACTGAAGAACATACCCAGACATAATCATGACAGAACAGTTTGGTAGCAATTAGCCTCTTACCATTAGCACTAAAATATGGAAGCCAGATTTAGACTTAAAACATGTCTTGGCCAATCAGCTGTCATGTTAAGAGGACAACATATTAAGAAACCAGATCAATAAATAATTTCGATAGCAAATTACACCAGCTGTTATACATGAATTTCTTTACAAGACTAGCTTGCTAGCTAGCAACAACAAAAAATAAATGCAATTCTTCAGGACTAAATTTCACACAGAAAATTTCTAAAGTATGGACTGAATTATAAACATATAAAGCAAGGCCTCACTGAAGCCAGTCTTGCATAAGGCAAATATTTTCTAATTAATACAGGAGGTCCTCGGGTTACGTCAGTCACGAATTACGATGTTTAGTGGTTACGACACATCTGCCATTTACTGTATAAAGCCTTGTTTCGACTTAAGTGGTTTTGCGTCGTAAACGTTGTAACGTGAACTTCGTGTGTGGTGTGCGCTGCGCGGCGGAAGAATACACGGTTACGCGGCTCGGGACCGAGGAGGATAGGTGTTAGGATAGGATAAGTGCTTACAGTATGTTATTTACGTACAGTATGTACGTATGTTCTGACTTACACCAAAAATTGGTTTACGACGCGACGTAGGAACGGATCAACGTCGTAAGTCAAGGACCCCCTGTAATTCGTGTTTGTCACCCCCTCCTCTACTTGTATTTTATTAACTGTATTAACAGTTTAAAACTGTAATTATGACTTTGCAAGAGCGAAATATCAGTTGACAAAACATGATGGCAGCATGACTTTGAAAGTAAGCTGTGGCCGCTCCTCACTGGCATTCTTTGTTTTACAGAAATTCAGTAAAATGCTTCAGCTGATAAATGTATATTAAATTCAGCCTTTAGTGTCTGTTTGGTGCTGTTGGTAAGAACTGTGGGGTTCAGCTGGGAGCTGGTGTTGAGAACAGATTGATAAACCAAAGAGCCATAGGTATAAAGATGATTTTAAGTCTATTTTTTAAAAAATGCTCTTATTTGGTGCCCCACCCCCTTTACTCTGTTTTATTTTTTATGTTTGAAACATAGTTAAGTGTTCTCAGACCTCACCGACATCATCAGCAGTGAAGTAGGTTGGCGTGTGCTTGTCGTGAGTACAGTCGATGTTGTCCTTGTGGCCTGTGACTCGGTGTTGTTCGTTCAGTTGGTCGGTCCAGTTCGTTTTCTAGTTTTCTAGGTTCTTAGCTCTTTCTGTTAGCGTTAGATCCTTAGCCGTGCAGTCAGTCACTGTGTGTAGGTGTGGTGGCGGAGGGAGAGAGAGGAGGCTCAGCCGGGATGTGAAGCCATGCCCTCCCGGCATCACCTGACCCTATATCCCAACCCACCTCTAGTTTGTGGACACTTTTTTTCCCTCCTACAATGGCATCAATGGACTGTAGCCTCTGCAATGCTACATTTCTGTCATAACTGCATTGATTTCCTGTTTACACTTCAGAATATAGAACACACAGCTGAAAGATGTTAAAGGGGTACATTTTGCAGTTGAGGGAAAGAGTTTGGGGTTTAGAGCGGTACAGCAGTGAGACGTGTTAGCATGTTAGCATGATGTGTTCCCTCTTCTGAAGTGACAAATTGACCATGGAAAAAAAAAAGCATGTAACTTCACAGTTATTTAAGATCAATATGTTCGACCTTATATGGAAATAGCTAATATACCGAAATGCAAATGACTTATGGTCTATGGAAAGGCAGGTAGAATCAGGGGGAAGGAGAAACCATGACAATTGGAACGCTGTTCTGACAGAGCAATATCTTCTTCTGAGCGTTTGACGGTTTTCAGGTTTCATCAAACACACTCAGTTGAGTTGCTCCATTTCTGTCACTGACTCTGCTCTGCCCCCTACTGAGAGCAATATTGACTGGCAGACAGGAATCCCTTTGACCTCCATTTTCCTCCATTCTTTTTCTCTCACATTCTGTTTGTCTGTTTCTCTTTCCTGCATGTCAGTTCTACCTCACATTTCTTTAAGTTTTTCTTCTTCTAATTTTCTCTTTCTGTCTCTTGCTTAGTTTTTGACTCTTATTCAAGGTCTCAGTCTTTTCTCCCTATTCCACACTCTTTTTTTTCTTTCTTCCAGTCCTTTTTCTCTCTCTCTCACTCTCTCTCTCTCTCTCTCCCTCTCTCTCTCTCTCACTCACTCCCTCTATTTTGGTGTTTTCTCTATCTCTCCCTTTCTCGCTGTTTTCTCTCTCTAGGGACCAAAGCTCTGACAACTGCCTCCCAGACACACATTGTGCAGCAATAACTAAAGACCTAGTCTACAGAGGAGCTGTAGAGCTTCACATATTCTACTGGCTGAATTTGGGGATGACAACAGTGTTTAAAACTATGACTGTCAACTAGGTGCTATAGTTATTTATCCATCCATCCATCCATTATCTGTAACCGCTTATCCAATATATATTATATTATATTATATATTATAGTTATTTATATTAAATTTAATTAATCAATACAAATGACAAAAAGTCAAAAGTATGATTTTATATACTGTTTCCATATCCACAATTATTTTTTATCAAAAAACACACACCATATAGTGATATTTAATGCAAGGTGCACAAAAACAAACCTTGTGAAAGCTCGTGAAAAATTAATAAATTGGACTTACTGGCCATTTTGACCACAGTAACATGCAAGTAACTGAAAATATATTCATGAAATAAAATCAATTCAGAAAAGCAGCTGTTAATTCTGTTAAAATACTGATACTATGCTATATATTTGAAATAGATGACATACATTTTCCTCATGCTGGCATTCGCAGTAACTTTTCTACTCTGATGTTCAGAAAGTAGGTCTAATGCTCCCTCGCCCCCTCATCAGTCTGGCCTTGTCTTCGGGCTCCTGCACACACAAGCACCTGTGGACCATGGTATATCTCTTTTTTTTTTAAAGAGAGAGAGAGAGAGAGGGCAAGGATACATATTTTATTTACAAAGAAAGATTCAAGAGCATATCAAAGGCAACAGTATTTACAGTTGAAAGCTGTTTTTATTGAGGGGGCGCTAATAATTTCCCAATTGTTAAAAAGGTCAAAAAGAGCCAGTAAGATTCAAATCTGATTGTTGAACATCCTAACAGGAAATGGCTTAATATATAAATTGTCTTGAGGGCAGATTTTGGTGCAATCCAGCACCAAAGCTTCAGCAAGTCACCTCCAATTACAAGGTCGTGTCTAGTGTCATACAATGATATTGCTGGCTCTAATCAAAATGCAGTGTTAACTTAAATAGTGCTCAGTGCACTGTAGATAAAGAGCCACATGCATAAAACACTGAATTTCTTTTAAAACTCTGTCATATTAGAATTATTTATAAGCAGTTGCAGTGAAACCATCTTGAAATTGTGGTGTGCTGCAGCCCCCCCAGCTCTCTCATACTTCCCATGTCCCTGCTACTGCTCACACAAACAAACTCATTACCAGCAGTCATCTGCAGACACACACCACAGGACACCACTTCACACACCCCAGCACAGAATTTATTCAGCTGTGGTCTAATGGCTCAAATAAAGGCAGTTTTAATTTGTATGCATGCATCTCTTTCATCTCAAGGTCACTGAGAGTTTTATTATTGAGGCGTCAATTTGACCTTTATTAAAGGTTAATGTGGAAAGGTCCTCAGTATTCCAGCGTGTATAACCTCCAAAACACCTCTCATTCAAAGCTACTAAGGCTTTTTTCTCATCTTATGTAGATAAGAAAGGGATATGTAGGCTATTTCCAATGTCATGGTAATGATGTACAGTGATACCCCAGCTGTGTTAGGGAATAAGCTATCAGGCCTGCGTTAGCTTTTATTTAAGCAAAGCCTTTCTTTAAAGTGTCTGGGCGGCAGATGAAAATTCAAATGGTGGTTAAAGGGATTCCATTTACATTAAAGTAAAGAGAAAGGAGCGGAGCCTAGGGGTTAGGGAAATGGACATGGAGACTCCAATTTATCGCCTACAATAAACCATCCTTATAACTCTTTCTTCCTCAGTCAGAGAAGAAACTATTTAATGCACTCTATATACATTTTCAGATAAAGGAAATGATCTGTACTCTTATACGTGTTGATAATTATTACACCACTGCCCTCTGGTGGTGAAGAGCTCTAATACAACACAAGTCCTTCCGATTAAACCAAGCAGGGAACTATTAACTCTATTTCCCTCCACATTATCAGATTTTTCTTATAAGCTTATTACCTGCCATATGCTCTAGAACAGTTTTACTTAGAGCAAATTATGACTGTTAGCCTTAAAGGATATTGCAGCGCTAAAATCTCTACAGTCAGAGGGCTTTAGTTTAATTAAACAGGGACAGGCCTCATTTTAAGGAGAATTTTCCAGATATATCTTATGTTCAAAGCTTTTTTTTTTCACAAATCAGTATTTTCTGAACTTGATGTATGTAACAAACATCGTTCTAAGCTAGCCCTGAGTCTGTTAGCATAGCAGTGTTTGTTGGAGACGTGAATAAAATGCTAGTAGCCTTTTTGCTAACTATGAAAAACAAAAATAAAACCTGACATAAAATAGTAGTAGGCTTACATGAAGAAGATGAAAAAGTGCCATGGTTTGGGTGACACATTTCCTGTTAATATTTGTATTTATGAGAAATAAATCTTGGTTAAAGAGATTCAGGAATGATACTCTCGAAATGGTTTTCTCTCTTGTGAACTTGCAGCATTTGAACTATGCATGCCTTTCTTAAAATCCCAGAAAACTCGCCGAGCACACGTGTTCTTGTATTTAAAAGCTCATTTAATGTGCTTTAATCATACTGTGGGATTGGATGAAAAAAAATATATATATAAAATATTTATTAATCCAGGTCTCAGATCTCTATGAATAAGAGCCATATGTGCACGATTACCCACTGGTGTGATGTGCTTTGATTATTATTATTATTATTATTATTATTATTATTATTCTCCAGACGTACTACTAGTCTACTAATATTTATATAGATATCCTTTGTCTTCCTGGGACCAGTGTGCTGCTTTCAGCTGCTTTAAAAAAACATATAATGCTTATGCGTTTTTATTATGTGATTGCAAGTGTTCATACTGTGATTATCTTTAAGCCATTCTGTCTCTAAGGCATTATTTCTTGTGGCTTTTTGCTCTTTCTGGTCTATGATGACAGGATTGATCTGTGATGTGACCATGTAATGCTGATGATTCTCTCTCTCTCTCTCTCTCTCTCTCTCTCTCTCTCTCTCTCTTTCTCTCTCTCTCTCTCTAAACGTAATCCAGACTTGCTGATAAAGAGAGCCACACACACACACACACACACACACACACACTCAGTGCCACAGAGAAACTAAGCAAGCTTATAAGTGCAGAACAAGTGCCATAGATACTGCCACAGAAGCACAGAGAAAATGTACTAATCAATATATAATATGCCATTGATATTTCATCCAGGAGAAAGGACCAAAATGAAATATCTGTCACAACAGTGCCATAGATGCGTAGAGAAGACACTTGCTAATGTGTTCAGGTGGCATCACTGACCCCAGGTTCTTCAAACAGCTAATATAAATAAAAAAAAGCTAATATGCTTGTCACACTATGAATACCTATAGATTACAAGCGATAGGTTATTGCTTTTAAACTGCAGTAAAACAATACCACAGTGGGCTTTGTTTTAATATTAAATGGCTCACTACCTATGTAGTGCACTGCCTACAGACTGGACATAGCCTACACCATATTGGAAACGCTTCTGTTTATGAATAACCTATATTTAGTGGTGATGGTTGACCCCTTATGCCTCTCTTGTACATTTAATGCACCATTTCACGACCTGTGTAATGCACTATGGAGGAAGCAGTGATCCATCTGAGAGTTGGCCATTGCGATCACAATGCCATATTTTACAATGTCCAATATCCCTAACACAAATATGCTTTTATTATGATGTGCTATTACAGTGTATATTTTTAGCTTTGCTTTATCATAGAGACCAATTTGTGTGTGTGTGTTTATATATATATGTGTGTGTATACTTTCCCAAACCATTCAGGGACTGTGGTCGGCAGTAGAATAGCTGAGCTGAGCTGGTTGTGTGAGAACTGCATGCTTACTTTGATTAGGATCAGTCGAGCGTTGATGATGTACATAATATTTCATCCAACCCCACAGCAGCCTGGTCCTGTCTGGAATAATGTGTTTTTTAAGCATATGTTTGTTTTATACTGTTTGTCTTGTAACAAAAGGAGGAAACCAGACACCTTTTATTCATAAAAGCATGTTGTGGACACTGTGGACTGTCTCTCCGTCCTCTTTTTCTTATCTGTATGTGTAAATGTGTCCCCTCGATCCACTGTACACACTGCACACGAAACAGTGTGCTGTGTTCTGATATGCTGTTGTTGTTCGTGCTGGTGTTTTTTTGTGTGCCTGTAGGTGGCAGTGTAGAGCTGTAATTGAGCTGTAATTCAGGGCTTAGACCACACAGCAGTGTGTAAAGTTAAAGCCCTGCTATTCAAAAGATTTTCTAAGTGAAAATGAACTACATGTCCTTCTGGAGATTTCATGCAATGCATGTTTACTGTCTATTTGCTGAATGAAACATACTGGAAAAAAAACACATTGTGTCAAGTGCAAAAGGTAGTGTACATTGTATATTTTATATCTTTTTTCCGCAACATGTTAAACTCAGCAAATAACACTGAAGTCAAAGGCCATGTTCATGTGTGATCCCTGTGGAAAATGTATATTTTGGGGATTATTTTCACTTAAAAATCAATAGCACACATCACAGTTTGCGTTCAACTCTAGCTCCAATTTATGTCCAACTTCTGTATTTAATGAAATCAGACGGAAATCCACAATAGTATTTCATTTGTTCTGGGTGGGAGTTCCTCTTTTTTTAGTTACACAAACATATATTCTTTGGTTGTGTGTGTGTGTGTGTGTGGTTGCTGTCCAAAAAAAAAACACTTATCAAAACAAAATAAAAAATAATTACTGAAATTATTACTAAAATTAAAATAAAAAAAATGGAAATACGTGTTTTTTTGGGACAGCGACAATGTGTGTGTGTGTGTGTATATATGTGTGTGTGTGTGTGTGTGTGTGTGTGTGTGTCCCTTTATATATATATATATATATAAATAATTTTGAATGACACAGTCACAAAACCGAACTGAGACTGAGAAATGTCACAATGTTTACACCCTACACCAGACTACAGCTAAACCCCAAAATCTGACATTAATGAACAATAATAATAAATCAAACACAATCACAACGTAACCGGTAACTGAAAGACAGAGGTCACAGCTTTTTTTTCCCAATTATTTCTTTATTTAATTAACCAAAACACACAATTGATTTATTTACCCATACTAGTCATTTTAAGATCATTTATGTTCTGTTACAGTTATTACTCGGTTTTTGCCTTCTTTAAAGGACGCAACACGTGAACATAAGTAACTGTACAGGCCCACTGGTTGCTGAGAGGCCGAGACTGGGAGAACAGACTCTCAGAGAAATGACAGCGCTCCGTATATCAGCTATTTTCATTGACGTGGAAGTCATGCATGGCTGGGCAGGTCACTTTGGGAATGAAGAGATGAATCGAATGGTGAGATTTTAGATTGTCAATCCCACAATCTTTGCTTCCCCATAGGCACTCTCATAGTGCAGGTTATGTGTGCGAAGATCATGTGTCTTTCTTATTTCACTGGTCACCTGTCTGTCTCCCATCCCTCTCTCTCTCTCTCTCTGTGTCTTTGTTTATATCTCTCGTTTGGTGAACTCCTCCTGTTCATTCCCTTTTGTACCTTGCCACATCTGTCTGTTCGATGAATCAAGGTCGTAACCCTGAAACAAACAATGCTACCGACCCTTCCTGCCAGGCCCAAAGCTATTAGACTGTAATCCTGTTCTGCACACGAGTATGTGTGAATTGAGCTTGAGATCCACAAGGAGCTCAAGTACATAGCCCCTACAGTGTCTCTGGTAGCTTCTGGTTTGTAGAGAAAGAGTGAGAGAGAGAGAGCGAGAGAGAGCCAAGGATTTGTTAGTAGCGTAGGCACTTCTTTGAGAATAAAAGTTGATATTGTGTCTGATATGGGAACAACACGGTGGCTGTATTAAACAATAACTGGGTTTTAATATTCTGTGCTGCGATTCCTCCTCCAGGCATTCAATCCCAATACCCTGAGCAAAAAAGTGACGTCAAAGAACCTAACAGATGGAGTGAATACAGGAATAAATGAGGAGGAGAGGAAGAGAAAAAGAGGGGTGTTTGCATAGCTCTCTGTGCAAAAATGACTCACTTTTCACTCCTCGGTTTTCAGATTCTCTAGACACCACACATTAGAAAGATGATAAACAAACGGTGCTGTTATAGAGTGTTGGGAGACAGTTGGGAGGAATCCCCCCCTCCTACCACACCGTACAGTCTTCAAAATAAAGATCCCAAAATAGACTCTGCGAAGCTATATCCTGCCCACCTCCAAAAGTGCAGCGCCGAGCGCAGAGTAGCAATGACGGAGGTTCTTTTTGTTATTACAAGTCAGTGAAACATCGCAATGCTTCTGAAGGTGTGATTCTAAGGTAAAAAATACTACCTAGTGTTGCTTTATCTGTTTTGTTTGCAGCTAGCTATAAAAGTAAAGGTTCCTAGTGGTGGAAACTTAAGTGGCTCCTGACACAGCTCACGCTCCAGCACCAATCAGAAGCTGAAAATGTTTGTTGCTTTTTGTAAGACCATGGTGTGTCTCGATAAATCTGTATTTTAAATTCACAGGTGTTCACCTTGAAACCAACAAAGAAAACGCATCCTATTCACATTCAGATCCTTGCACCGTAAATATAAAATTGTGAAACTACCGGTGTGTAACATTTCCCAGACTCCAGGTCCTGTACTAATCAAAGGCTCCCCTGGAACCCTACATTCAAGCCAAGCACTAATATGGAACCCTTATTTTACAGAGTGAAGAAAAGCGTCTGGAGTGTTCTCTCTAAAATTAGACCACCATCAACCAAACTACATCTTAACCTTTACATTCAGAGGAGGGCATTAATCTGCTTCCACTGGGGCAGTGTGTGTGGCCTTTATCAATATCAATATGAAGGGAAATGTCACGGTGAGAGCTGTATGATGTCAATGGCCCATATTTATCAAAGGTCTCCGAGCAGCGCTGATCAGGACTATGAACCCTTAGAATCATTCTCTTTGGGATACTTACCAAGCACCGCTTTTTCTGCTCTAACATGCCCACATCAACTCAGGAAGGGCTTGGTATTGAGGTTATTGGTCAGAGTCAGGTGTGTTAAGAGCACCAAATGTTCAGGGCAGGAGTTCTCCAGAACCAAAACTGAAAAAAAAAAAAAACACTCATTTAGTTTTGATCATTCTGCCCTCACAGGGAAAGGTCTGATAAACAAGGCCTTGGCGACATGTAACCCATGCCTGACCCAGCGCATGTAAATATGGAGGCTCAAGTCCGCAGAGATCTTATGAGTGGATTGGACGTTGGGATGCTGTTGTCAAAGCAACCCTCCCACCCAAAAAAAAAAAACAAAACAAATATCATGACCTATCATAGATTGTATTCAAAGGTCATTGGTTGGAACAGAGCTTTAGTCATTTCTCTAAGGGTCCATTCTCCTGCTCTTCCAATCTCCGGCCGCTTGACAGCGACTCAACCTTCCAGCTTTCTTTTCTTCTTTCCTCGCTTTCTTTCTGTCTTTCTTTTTTCAGTTCTGGTCTTTCTCTCTCCTCCTCATTGGAAATTGATTGTCTTCTACCATCACAAAGACACTTGTAATCTGATTGATTCTTGGGGGACCAGAGGAGGGAGAGAAAACATGGCTGCCTCTGGCTCGCCTCAGCTCTGTTTCTCTCAGAGGCTCTGAAAGCCCTCGCTCAACGGCAATCTGACTCAAAGAAAAAAAATAAAATAAAAAAAAAAAAAAAAAAAACGTAAAATAGTTTAGACAGTAAAAGAATGAGACAGCAGGCTAGGAGGGTCCGGCCGCCATGCACACAGACGTCTGGGCATTGTTCCCTCTAAAGCACCATTTGAGTTGGGTAAGTTTTACCAGGGGATGCTCCATAATGTCAGTTTATAAGAATATCAATTATTATAGGATAAAAAAATGAATTTCACTATATTACCAGGGAATACTACAGATACCAAAAGCAACAACAATGATAAAAAGGCAGATGACAATGTCTATTACTGGTACTGTATTACAAGGAATAACAACAATAACAGCAATATCGGGTTTTGGTAATAAGCCGATTGGGCTCTATTATTCATTAATTATAAATATAAGGTTCATCAGCTCCTGTAACAAATCCAGCACGAAACAGATTTTATGCTTCTTTTCTATATATATATATTTTTTTGAATACGAGTTTTATATTATGTGAAGTGTTTAAATTAAAATACAAAATTAGTTAATATTAAACCTTAGTAGGTATTAAAAGAAAATTATCAGAAAGGAGTCAATGGTTTTTATTATTATATTGACATTAAGTAGATTTGAACATGACCTGGGTTCAGGCACTCTGGGGCCATTTTGTTAACAGTTGGTTTTTGTTTTGTTAAATAATAATAATATACTACAACTAGAAAGACTAAAAACATATTATCCTTGACCTGCACCAGAAACAAAATCATTTTTTAAATATGGGTCGTATGATTATTTTGGCCCATATTAACAGACACAACTTTTACTTCTAAATATATTATTTGCTCTTGGAGGGAACAATGCTTGTGGGCTTTGGTAAGTCAAATGTCAATGATTTAAACGAAACTATGTGAAGAGCAAACGCATGGGGGCGCTGTAGCTACATTGTTTTTTTGCGGCCGAATCCCTCCATGACCCTTTATAGCGTTTGAATTCACTATTTACATTTCAAATGCAACGCGAGGAAACGAGAGGATACAACGCATGCGCATTAACAAGAGAAAAAAAAAAACAACACAAATAACAAAATGCACAGGAAAGTATATCCAAAGAAATAAAGATGGCTTTGTATCTATTTTTGACATCTCTCCCACCCCAGTCGGCCTTTTGTTCCTCCTCATCTCCTTGGCCAAGACGGACGAGTAATCCTGCAGTTTCTAAACACTTAAGTTTAATATCCATGCATAAAAGAATGGTCTGCATCTCGCTAACGACAGAGCTGCTGTTTCTGGGTTTCTTTATCTTTTTTTTCTATTTTAAATATCAGAATCACTTGAACAACACACAAGAAACATTAGAACAGAATTGCATTTGCATTTTGCAACACAGTAACAAATGACTTGAGGGTAATTTTTAAATGAAAATAAATCAGATTTGCTCGTAATGTCTCAGTAATGGTCTGAGAAGGTTTTGTTGATGAATTTTCAGGCCATCTTCTTCCTTAAGTGACACTTAATATCTCATTGAAAACGCAATTTTCTACTCGTAAAACGGACATCTTTCCCTCTATGATGATTCATACTCGAGTTTTCGATTCCACCTGGAGAAAAATCCAATCTTACGAACGGAAAATTCCAGCAATAAGAAGCCAACTTAAGCTTCGTCGTCAGGCCATTTACAGAGACAAAATGGCGCCACGTCTCCAACAGAGGGCTTTTCTGGCCCTTCTGACAGCAACAGGTACATTTCTTTCTTCACCATTTCGTATTATTAACGACCCGCCACAGTTCTGGAAATGCTGTGTGCCCATTCAAAGAAAACAAAAAGAAATGGGTGGAATTTCAGAAAGCATGCCATTGCGATAGAACGCAAAACATAAATAAATAAATAAACAACGGTAAACAAAGATGGCGAAGCAACGAGAGAAAAGGGAAACAGTATAAAGCTTCAAGTCACAATATTTCCAAAACTATTATTTAGCAATATTCATTATCTTTAGGTATCAGTACTATCATTGTTATTGTTTCATTACATAGCCTTTACATTAAAGTTTTTGAGGTATATCAGAATTTTCATTGTCAACACATGCCTGCCAGATTGTACCGGTAGCTAAAGGACATGTAATTCATCTGGGGCTAGGATGGGATTTGGCAAGATGCTTATGAACATGAAAGAATGATTTGGTGATAGATCATATTTACACAGCTTTCCACTTACCTCAGATATAACTGCTCTGCAGAAATTTTGGAAACATTTTTTTTTATTAGTTTTAAACAGGAGCCATGAACTAAATTGTGCTAATACACCTGAAGTCAAATAAAACTTGAAAAAAAAAAGGTTTTCTATAAATAGATTATTAAAAATTCCTCTAAACGTATACAAATCACATTCAGGTCACAGCCTTGATATGGTTTAGAGAAAGTAGGATTTAAGGTGAGCTCCAAAAATGAACAGATACATTATTATTATCATCATGTAGCTAAAAGAGTGCCGTGTGAAATGGCTTCCCTCCATATTTCAGTTACAAGATGAAGCTTTAATCTGCCAATTTTTCAGAAAATCAAGGTGTAATCTTAATGATACCTAGAGCACAATTTAGACAAAAAAATGATTTCATGGCTGTTTGACAAGTGGAAAATAATACAAATAAGATTTTTCACCGAACCATTGATTTGCAATGAGGCATGTGATTGGCAGATCACAGAATAAGAAAACCTAACAAATTTAATTCATTTGCTTCACTTGTGTACATTATTCCCAAATAAATAAAACATATCACTTTAACACAGTTCTGTTATTTTACATACCTTTGGCAACATTTGTGTTGACATGATATATTTTATTTGGAAATGACACATTCAGTGAATGACTTTTTCAGATGCAACTCTAGTGTTTACATTCACACACATACACACTCCATTATACTGTAAGTCACATAAAAATATCTCTGTTAGGAGTGTGTATGTGTGTGTGAGAAAATGTGTGTGTGGAGCCAGAGGTGCATTCCTCTTCAAGCAATCTTCAGGTGGTAAAAAGAGCATCCGTAAATAAATAAATAAATAAATACATAAATAAATAAATAAAAAATGAAGTTTAAATCACATTTCATACAAAAACAAAGTGCTTCTTTCAGAATGGAAAGTGAGGCCCTGTAGCTACAAACTCCTGTTAAAAACCTCAAACAGGAACAGTTTGTGAAATGCAACAGCAGAAAGCAGGAATGTACTTATATGTTCTTTTCTTTTTCATATCTATTAAGCCTCCATTCAAAATGATGCATGGGGCATGCTCCAAAAACAGGAAACTTTAAGACTAAGGGAGATCTAAAATTTTAAACCATCCCAATAAAGGATGGATTTAAAAGGGACACCGAGGAAAAATAGACATAGTTGTTTATGAGTAAGGATGGGCTCATCATATTATCAAATAACAAGTTCTAGGGTCCAGACAAGGAAAGAATAATCCAGGTTGTTACCAGAGTAAACTTTAAAAGCCTCTGTATATTTGCCCAGCTGATGATTTATATAACAGAAGTATGGCAAATATATTCAGCTTGTAAAATTAGAACAGTTAATGTCTTCATTCTGGAAATAATGGACACCCATTAACATTCAAAAAATGTAACAAAACATGGACGTAAACATGCTCCCGTATTAAACATCAGACTGGGAATGCTTGTAAAAACATCAGGTTTAATGTTTTGTTTTCAATTTAAAAAACAGTCCGAATGTAATTATCTAATTACTAAGTTCTGCTGTTAATTGCATTTTACATACTGCTCCAATCTTATGAGATTTGAGGTTTGTACAAGACATCAATAGGTATGCTCTAAGTGTATATGTGTGTGTGTGTGTGTGTCCAGAGCAATCCCACCCGTGGTTGAAGGAAAAAGGCACTCAACATGTACTGCATAGGAGCCACCTCCTTCACCGTGGCATAATGCAGTCTGACTGCTCTGTGTGTGTCTGGATGTGTCTGAGTGCGTTTGTATGGTTCACGTCATTTGTCGCTACATTTGTATGTGTGTGTGTACATGTATAAAGCAACACATGGAGATGAATTAAGGGAGATGGAGGGTATGATTTGGTAGAACTGGCAGGCTGAAATATCTTTGGTATCAGTGGCTGTGTCGCGTGTGCCACTTTTATTCGGTGAGGTAGCCGCACTGGTTCTCACTACAAACGATGTGTTTATGTGTGTTTTAGAATTTTTTTCACATTTTTGCTTCACATTTGACTCTGAAACAACATTGTTTAAGAACCTTGCTTTAAAAAAAAAACCCAAAAAACACACCTCTAAACCTCTCTGACCCTTTTGGCTCATTTTGGTTTCCCTGTTTTGATGCTACAAGTCTACATTGGCCTTTTCTCCGTAGCCACACTGGGTCCAGCTTGAGTTGACGATGGTCAAGAATACTTCTCGATGACTACAGTTGGCAGGGTTATTGTGTGCAGCTTTTGACCGACAAAATATGTTCTTCCGCACCAACAGAATCTGCTTAACCCAGACCCAGGACCACGGCATCGTTTGGTGATGATCCCAAATCGGCCCGCATCCAAACGGACCCTCCGGTTCAGACGTCAGAGAGGTTGAAGTTCAGAGGTTGCTCCAGGTGGGAGTCCATTGTTACGAACATTGTCTTATTCCAGTATACACAACGACCCTTTTTTGTCTCGCAGTTGCAAAGCCGCATCTTTCTCAGAGCTTTTGCTTCGTCGCCTTCTTCGCAACTTCGTCAACAAGGTGCTTCTTTACTTGTAGTTTATGCACAACAGAGCACAAAGAGTTACATTGAATAGAAACTTTGTGTCTATGGTACTAATTACCCGCATCATTATTATAGAGGAGAAAAGACAGAAAGAGGGGTATAAAGGGGGTAGGTGGGGTAAAAAGGGGGGCTGGGGAGGGGGCAGGAAGAGAGGAGGAAAGAGAATATTTACATTTTCTTTGCAGTAGCTTTTGTTGTGATTTTGGTTAGAGCTTTTGGAATCGTACAGGGCTGTTGCAACACATTTGATGTCAGGAATAAGTGGATTTCACCCCGGGTCGGTTTTGCATGATTTGTCTGTTTCATTTCGTACGGACCCCCATTACCGTACAGAATGGAGGGAGGGAAGAGAGGGATTTGGAGAGCGTTGTGGCTCGGAGCCACGCCACCCCCCATGATTATCATTAAGGCATCTGTCATTGGCACTCAATCATACACTGACATGTTACCTTTTTTTACGTTTGGCCACTAGACACTGCCTTCCTCCGCGTTCAGGAGAAAGCAAGCAGCAGCTGTATCCTACCTACCCTACTCCCTTTGAGTAATGATTGTTTCTTCTTTTTATCTTTGGTAAAGTAAAATACCTTTGGATATAAACATCGAACCTCATGCAAAATAGAGTAACTACATCAAAACAGGTTTCTCACTGGATGGCATGGCACTCAACATATTTACTTGGCCCCCTAAACTCTCACGGAATTATGAGATTGCTATGGTTTTGTGTCCAGTAGGTGGCACCGTTGCTCTGTGCATGAGGACCGCTCTGCCTGGCCCCCCCTGGGCTAAAAAATGATTCTGCAGGGGCCAACACAGGGGACTGATTGATTCTTCCCATCCCTATCTCATTGTGCTGAAGCAAGAGCACGGAGCCACGCTGGCAGTGAACGGGAAAAAAAGAGAAGGCGACACGATCGAGAAAAATCAGGACGTGGCCTGAGAATTTAGACGTCTGGCGCGTCTGAGGCATATGATTGGGACGCGCAAACTAAATTCTCACAGCCAGTCACCACGACTCAGAATATCGAAGATCAGATTTGAATGGCGTCAAAGAAATGTAATGTACACTTATGCTAATCGTAATTACCTCAGCAGTGGGTTAGCAGTGAAACATCAGCACGCAGGCTTTCCGGTTTGACGTCACTGATTACGAAGAACAATAGGGGCATGTGCTGGGACGCTTATTGCCATCTCTTCCTTATTGGTTCCTAAGACAAAGGTCCTAGAACATTAAGTCAACATAAAGACCAGCTCTAAGAACAAAGGGCGATGGAGAGCGAAGGCTTAAGGCTTAAATATCAAGCCAAGCAACCTACAGACCAGGCCTTAGGCCTTATTTGCGCTGATGACCAACTTAAGATGGATGCCGTATTCAAATAATAAAACCACCACCGGTGGCATTCCGATGTGAAGAAAGGACCCAACCAAACAAATTAATAGATTAAACCACAGGCTAAAAGACCAGAGCATGCCCTCAGACCCCCTTATCATCAGTCGTAGGGCAGCTTGTGTCCATGTAGGGGCTCTTGAGGGGCATCCGGTATTGGCCATGCCCCAGCCGAGCTGTTTGAGGTTTCTCGAGCTTCAGTGGACCTTGTTGCTGCTGCTGCCACTGCTGGTCTGGACTCTCCAGAAAGGGTCAAGGCTCCAACGAGTGGCGGCCGCAGTGGGCCCCAAGCGCTCAGGCTTTGGAGAAGGTAGTAGCTGAGGTGCCAGGCTGGCCTGGGCTTGTGTTGGCTTCGTCGTGCCAGCGGTCCACGCAGCGGCGGCGGGCGTTCATGAAGAAGTTGCTGACGGTGGAGAGCTCCAGGCCCAGCTGCTGCGAGATGGTGATCTGCATCTCTTTGCTAGGCCGCTTGTTCTCTTTGAAGATGGCGATGAGGGTGCGCCGCTGCAGGTCGGTGAAGACCAGCCGCTGCTTCTTGGGCGCCAGGGTGCGGTCCTTGTGCTGCTCCTGCTCCTTCCTCTTGCAGGCTGCACGGCCAGTAGAGGGAAAGAGAAAGAGAGATAGTCAGACAGGTACAGTCAAGTGAATGCAACTTCTTACAGTGGTAAGGTACATGGTGCTGAGTGTAGAAGACTCAAAGGGAGAACGGAGGATCTGGAACTAAGCACATCTTTAATTGTATCTTTAATTAGGGAACATAATTGTATCTTATTCTATTATAAATGTAGATTATAAATTAAATCATCTTGATTTCATAAGCCCAATTTGACCTCCAAGAGTTACATTTCTATAATGAACACGTACAAATATTCTCCTCTTTGTCTGGAGAAGAAAATATATTTTTAGGGAAAACAACTACACTTTAAAGCCATTGTTGTACCAATAAAGGGGCGATTACACTGTTTGTATCATTAGTGAGCGTGTAGCAGCTCTGAAGTCTTAATGAAATGTCTCATATTGTTTGCTCAAAATACCACAAGCATCAAACAACAGCACCATTCTTCCTCTGTCTAAACAGCCTTGTTCAGAATGACCATATGTTTATGTGCGCCTGTTCCTTTAAATGATAACGAGCCACAGTTCAATTCAGAGCAGAAACTCTGCTTTTTTCGTCATTTTCACTTAGTTATCTTTCATGTCCGTTCTCAGTTTCTCTGGATTTAATCAGTACTCCTACGTCTGGCTGTTTTTATTTCGCTCTGAATAACCTCATGTTTGCGCTCTCACATAAACATAGGGCTGTGATTGGAGAGACTCAATACTTAAGTCTCTGCACTTGATGTAAGAAGCAGTGTGAAATCAGAATGGCTTGTTTCACCCAATAAACTGAGGACTGAGTCTTGTTTCACAGAAAGAAAAGGTACGTTAGCGGTACATTATTGGTCACTAAAGCTACAAACAATGTAAACTTACCTTTAAAGGTACAAAAGTAGTTTAAAAGCCCAGTTGTGTTCCCTAAAGGTACATTACATTCTCTTTAACTGTGTCAAATAAAAAAACAATATAAGTCCTGGAAATCAAATGGAGCATATGACATCAACACAATAGTAAGATCTACATTTATAATAGAGTAAGGTACAGTTATGTTCCTAATTAAAGGTACAAATATTTACCCTTGAGGGTACCACCACGGAGACACTGTAGACACATTAATTAACCCAAGCACTGTAAAGCACCTCATACAGTATCAGAATCCGTTCGGATCACAATAGCTACATAAACGTCTCTCACCTGTTTACTACATTAGCCTTGCTGCTCCATTGGCGAACAAAGGACACTGATTGAACACCATTTGTGTTCATTTGATTTTCCACCAAGCCACTGCTTTAACCAAATAACCATGTCCATAGGTTTAACCGCAAAAGCCTCAATCGTTTGAATATGTCAACCGTGAATGCATGAAACATGTAGAGTTCTGACGTATGTGTGTGTGTGTGTGTGTGTGTGTCTGTCTTTAATAGGAAGAAGCCATCCTCTGGGACTCATGTCGGAGAACCCTCAAGCAAAATCCACTCTCCCTCTCCAAGCTGTTCTCAGTCATTCAGAGGATTTACATTCATGTTCTAGTGCTCACTTCCAGCTGCACAGAGCACTGCATACAAGGTACTACCACCATATGGCTGCGGATCGAGCCGGGCCTGCCTGTAAACCAGCAGACGATGAAAGGTATACGCTGAGATGATTTGCATTTAATGTAAACACTGATAGGCAAAACTACATTTAATTACATGGGTTCAAGCCCTGAATCCTCTCCTCCAACACCAACACATCACAATATATAATATAATACATCACTGTTATACTCTTATAATGTACCTGTAATACCTCAGCCTCAACACAAACATACGCTTCTGATCCAATCCGTATAAAGCTCCTTTGTTGTCGTTCCATACAGAGGCCATACAAATGAAACTGAAATCAATTCTGCACATTGTCATGTTCCCACTTCATTGTGTCGTTCTCCATTATGTTCAGACGTGTGCCATTGTTCCACGACTGAATCAAAAGTAGAGAAAGTTACCAACAGTGCTATAAACATTTACGGTGAAAGGGCTCCTTTGGGTGAGGTTAAAAATGCACACACTGCACAAACCTCCCTGTTATTGTTTACTGACCGGTGGAAATATGAATCCTTATTACAGAAATAAAGTCTGTTTTAGAACACACACAGAGATTAAAAAAGGACCCTCCTGTGTCCATCTTACACCACGAGTCCTTTCTACTGTTTCCTGTCTAATTTCATTCCATTTTACAAATGTCCATTGCTCTCTCTCTCTCTCTCTCTGCTATCTTCTCTTTCTTTCTCTCTCATACAAATACACACATGCTTTGCTGCGTTTGTGTGTGTGTGTGTGTGTGTGTGTGTGTGTGTGTGTGTGTGTGTGTGTGTGTTGCTGTGAGGGTTCCCCCAGTGAGATTGTGCTGAGAGTGTGAAAGCCAGGCCCTGGCGCTGTATGTCTAATTACAGAGAGCCATGAGCCGATCGATTTCTCCTACACAGTCAAATCTGTTTACTGCTGCCATCTAAAGCAACTGCACGCTCATCCATCATTTTCATATACCACTGCACATCACCACATCTCTCACCATCGCTGACACAAAGACATACACACACAAACACTGGCTGAAACCATCTGCACTGCTCAGACACACACACACACAATTACATACAAGTACATTGGTGAAATTATTACAATTATTTAATTTTGTATGTCTATGTATATATACGTAAAAAAAATACAAAAATTTACATCGATTAACAACCCTTCTGTACATGATATTTATTCCCAAACGTGTCACCAGCTGATACACAGCACTTAAACCTTTTCTCTTTGAGAATCTGAAGAAAAGCTTCACATTTTCAGATCTAATAAGCTACAGGAGTAGAACAAATACACGTAAATAAATAGTTACGTTTCAAGATTGTAAGCATTACACAGACAGTCAGTAAATGGTCCAGTTGCCAGCCGTACAGTTTGGCCACAACATACTGTGACACCGATCGGAGACCACTGCTATAAAACCATACAAAAAAAAGTGTAGAAAAACACTTCTGTAATTGTAGCCCATAATGAATGGTGGCTGTATTCTCTGACCTATATTTAGAGCTCTTTTGTCCAGTTGTGTCTCGTTTTTTTATTTTTTTTTTTTCTGTGTGAAGCTCGTTCCCACATTCGGCCTGCTGATGTCCCCCCGCTCCGCGCGCTCAGGGCTCGGTGGGATCAATACAGATCGATGGCGCGGGAAGGGGCCCTGATTACTGGACCACGTGCGCAGGAGAAAACAGAGGAAAATCGATCATTGCAGCTTTTAGGGCAACAGCCGAGCGTAGACAGAAAGAAGAAAGACGCACATTCTGCCTCGTGCATTAGAGGCAGGGCCTTGCTGGAGAAAAATATTCTATAAAAATTCATCTAAAATGTTCGAAACCTGGGTAGCAGCAGAAATGACGGCTCAAACTCCACCCAAATTAGGCTTTTTGATGTATGTCCTGCTTGTGGTTTTGGCTGTATGTTTCCTCCTTTACCACAACTACAAATGTGGATGATGACATTTGTGTTGCGCCTAATTATTGCTGACTGTAGGCTAAAGCCCTGTAGGAGAGTGGAGTAAACAGAATAAGGCCCAGCTTTCAATACAATACAATACTACTCTCCCCACGGCCCAATTTCACGCATAACCTCTTCTAATCTCTTAGGGTCAAACAGTTTGGAGAGAAATTAGTCTTGTTCTGAAGCGCTTAATGTTTGCAAACCTGTAATTACAGCACGTACACGACAAACTGTGCAAAACTGTGAATTTATAAATGTTTTTTTTGCATATTTGAATGTGTAGCCTACACGTATACAAGCATAACAACATGTGTGTACATAGTGACATATTTATGAATATTAAACCTTTAAAACCTACCTATTGATGTGAAATGTTGTGCTAGCATATGCCTATACCTCTGTGGACGGCTTGTTTGTAAGTCTACGGGGAAAACAAAAAGGCCTAGTTGTAAAGCTAGCTCTCATAACCATGTAAACATTAGCCTAAGTGATTCAGGCACTTTCCAATTGGCCTATTTCCATAAATAAATAAGCAACTGGATATATATTTGTTTGTTTTGTTTTGTTTAATTGTTATGATAAGATAATCATTTGAATTTACAGTTTTGTTCTGTATCACACTCTGATGACATTTTAAAACCAGTGGCTAAATCCAAAATGGCTTCCCACTTCTTAAACCGTGTTCCTCTGTGCACAGGTCATAAAACCATGACTTCTACACCTCAGTGTTGGACCAAATGTTAACCAGGAAGGTGTCCTGCTTATGCCAAATGCAATTGTGTGCTATTAGAACACCCCTCCACCATATTATTACATATAAATGTTTTAGACATACTTTTCTCTTAGGACAAACATAATTATAATGTGAGGCATTAGTTAAAGTATTTATTTTATTAAATTCTGTAGGTCTGTACTTTTTATATAAACATTAACATCTCACATCCAACCATTAAGAATAGCTTTATTTATATCATTACATTATTTAAAGGATCCTCAATTGGAATCCCGTTTTACGTCTGGCTGGAACTGTATGTACCTATGTTAATTCATAAAATGTATCTGGTGACATCACTAACACAAAAGCATTTAAAACGGTCTGTTTTCGTAGCCTGGTTTCCTTCCATGGATCTGTGCTTTAGTGGCTACATATCAATTCCAACTGTTCTATAAACATGCAATAATTCCAGCAGGGTCTCACAGTGGCAGCTTTCTGGAGAAAAGCTAGTTTGCAGAATAGAACTTTGAACCACAAATAATGAGGTTTTTCTCCTCTCTAGGTACCAGCTCCCCTGTGGTATATGGCTCCATGTGTAAAATAAGATTAATCTTAATGGTATTATGTTGTATTAAAGCCATTAAAAAGGATTTCAGGACAATGCTGAAGCTCAGTTCAGATAGATGGAGGTTTAAATGCAAGCAGAAGCAGTCAACATCAACCAGATTTAAAAACTCTCAGTGGTCTGGATTTGCTGGGTTTCTGAACAGTATAGACTCATATATGTATTGATGTAGTCTGTCTGGAGAATAAGCATTTCAAATGCGTTAGAAGAAAAACAATCGAGAAAAGCCCTAAACCCAGAACAGTTTTATCAATCCATAGCTGTATTTTATATGATATAACTGAGGGAAATTCTTAGTTTAGAGCATTTTGGGATGCAGGGATGACTGCTAGAAGAGGCCTGTATTATGGAATATATATGTGTGTATATATATATATATATTGTGTGTGTGTAAATTAAGCAAAAAAATAGTTTTTTATCCTGTTTTGAATTCACTATATTTGAAGTCACAAACAATATTATAATATTACATTGACATATCCAGCCTTAGTGGTATGCTGCAGTTTCATATGTTTATGTTATAGGGAGTGGACTGCTTTTTAAATGAGGCAGCTACAGTGAAATTAGTACAGAGCACAATAAAAAATAAAAATAAATAAATCAGCCTTAAAGACGCAGTAACCAAAATCTTATTCTAATGGATAAAGAAATGTAAGGGTTAAAACTATCTGTTACCGGATATGGTACACAGAATCACAATCAACAAGTAGGCCTCCTAGGGGTAAAAAACTAAGAAAACAGATAGCATATGGACCCTTCAACCTGTGTATAATTCATCAGGCAGTCAGATTACAGCTCGTCATTTCTTAATCATCGCTGTTGTTTCAATTGTTGGGATTTTTTCTTACAGAATAATATTAGTCTCAACATCGATTGACCTGCGCTTTTAAGTCCATTTCATGGAGCATTTATTTAATTCAGTCCCCCATGCCAAGCTTTCTCTGGCTCCGAGCTCACGACTCAATAGTCTGTAATGGAATGAGTGAGTGTTGGCGCTAATATACTGATAATTTAATACATAATGTCTGTTTGCCTTAGCAAGCCATTACCTCCCGCCATTTTACAATGCCAACAACGCGCGCGCTTCTCCGTCTTCCTCTCCACGCCATTCCGTTTAGAGTTAAACCCTCACCTGTAACAAGTCTCTCTCTCTCTGTCTGTCTCTCTCTCTCTCACACACACACACACACACACACACTATTGGTCGCATTCTCTCTCTCCAATTTCTGTTTTACATCCTCACTCTCTCACACATGTCGTATTTAACGTTAAATCTCTCTCTCTCTCGCTCTGTTTACATTCTCTCCTTTTTTCTGTTCCATTCTTTTTCTATGTTCCTCTTACATTTTCCCGTCATTGTATTTTTTTTCATTTCGCCTCGGTATTTTGTCATATTCGCCATTCCGTATTCTATATCTGTTTTTGTCCATTCTGCCTTTTTATTTCTTCCTCTTTCTGTCCTTTTACCCTCTCTCTCTCCAGTTAAAAACTGAAATATAAAAAAAAAACTTACCGTAAACTGATTATTTTTAAAATCTGAAAATATAAAAGTCTCAACACTACCCCGACGCTCCACAGGAAACAGAGCGAAATATGGCATTTACCTCTGTACCTTTTGTTATATATCTCTGTAAATAATAAATAAAATAAATTAATAAATACCGAACACAACTAATAACTTCGACACATGCCACGTTTTGTTTATATTTTATTTGTAGTAAAAGTAACAGTGCAGCTGTCTGTTCTCTGTAGAAAACTTCGACTCGTTTTATCTGCGAAGACCAGCACGTCATTTGACGAGGGGCGCGCGCACATTTATTAAACAGACCGTGCTCCACTTCACGAGATGAAAAGCTGTAAGCTCGGTCTCATTCCCGACGCGAGCCACTTGTCCTCTGACTGTTTGCAAACCGCCTTTTAATTGGCAGAGTCTGTTTAATTTCGTAATCCAGTGGTAATCACAGTTATTGATATGTTATCACTAAGATGGATGAAGTTCTCCGTGTTTGTGTCCGTGGGCGATATTTTACGCCCCTCCTGTTTCCTCCAACCTGAGCTTTAGCTCTGGGGCTACTCGCTTTCTTTAATGCCATTTTTCATCAGCTGTGGCTATTGAAGCACTGGCCTTTGCTTGAATAAATATTCACAGGTTCCAGTAGAGCGAGGGCCAGCCAATCAAAGCCATGAACCTCAACAGTGATTAGAGCACGGAGCACTTAACGCCTCGTGCCTGAATTGGGGCGAACTTTTACTTCACTTAACACTGACATAAAGGACAGACATAAGGTCAGACCCAGAGTCGGCTTTGAAAGTTTTGCTGTTTTTTACGTATGTCCATTGTCCCCGCTGGACTGAGAATAGACTACCACCCAAAAATACCCGGTCCAGACCAGGAAATGACCAACACAAACAGCGACTGTGCAGCGACAGGTGAGCTACTCTGACTGTACATCTACACGGTGGGAGTGTCTAAAAGAGTGGACAGTGAATGGGCAGTGTTTATAAATAAAAATAAATAAATAAACTCCAGCAGCACTGTTGTGTCTGATCCACTCTCAGCAGGCCATCACATGAACCACCACCACGTCAGTGTCACTGCAAATTTTAATCCACCCAAATAATACCTGCTCTACGGTGGCCCTCTTGGGGACCTTATGACCATCGAAGACCATGGTGAAACAGGTCTAACAAAGCGTGCAGCACAACAGATGATCCATGGAGCTGACAAAATGGACAAGGAGTGTGGAGACAACCCAGTAAACAAGGAACGTCCCTAGACGTTCAAAATAGGTCTAAAAGTAGTCTGTCCGTCAAGGACATATTTTAAACGTCAATGGACGTCCAAAATCCATCTTAATAAGTTAGTTAAGTGGTGACCAATCGATAACGTCAGTGGACGTCCAAAACGCGTTTTATACAAGTAATTTATTTCGGGACCAATTAATAACGTCAATGGACGTCCAAAATACGTCTAATAGTCGTCTTTTCAATGTCTGTGTTTGGACGTCTTTTCAACTTTAAGAGAACGTTGATTAGACGGCAGTCATTACGTTATTTCAACGTTGAATCAACGGCTAATTGTTTACTGGGAAGGAGGAGGCTTTAAAGTTGTGGCTGGTTTGTGCAGATCTTATAGCTTCACACTCTACAGACCAAAGTTTATTAACTCAGCAGATGTGAGAATGTCCGCGCTGTAACTGTCTGCGTTGATTGAGCAGTTCAACAGGTCCGAGACCGGACTTTAATAATTGAAGTATTTCACACAGTGTTTATATATATGTGTGTGTGTGTGTGTGTGAGAGAGAGAGAGAGAGAGAGTGAGAGAGAGAAAGAAATGACAACGACCAGTCGCGCTCGTGTGTGTGTGTGCGGTCTGAGAGTGTGTGTTGGGGCGATGGAGGCGAATCGATGCTGTAACCGCACTGTGCGGCACACCGCGCGGCTGGAATCGATGCTCATGAGCGGGACTCGGCTTGTTTTGGGCCGAGGGCTGAAATGCGCTCCTCTACCGAGCAACGATGATGATGATGATGATGAGGATGAAGGATAATAACCATCATCATCATCATTCACTAAGTCCAAACACGAACCCGTCCGTTAAACCGAGCTCGCGCTCTGAATCGCTGTCGTTTGAGTGGTGTATGATAAGTGTGTGTTTCCGGTTGTGATGATGACGGAGGCGGGAGAGGTCTGACGAAGCCGAGGGCTCTGGCTGATTCCAGCATGATGTCAGTTTCCTCCATCAATACATTACATCCTGCTCACGACACGAGGACCGAGCAGGAGCCGTTTCGCGTCGATTATTCATCAAAAAGTGAAAAAATCCGCCCGTCGGCAGAGCCACACCATTTACATATTCCGTATGTACACGCACACACACACACACACACACACACACACACTCCATTACAAAAGTTTCAACACTCCTTTTGGGAAAAAAATCAAATCAATCAAATAAACACGTTCCCACACTCTCTGGAAGAACCCGTTAAAATAAAGAATGTTTATTTTATGTTCAATATTTAACTGAAACCTAAAATGCAATCCAATCCGGTAAAAAAAAGAGCGGTGTAAATTAAAGGGTAGAGTCCATGTTAATTTCTACAGCTGATAAAAGTCGGAAAGGAAAGCGAAGCTGTTCTCTAAGGGTTCTTCAGGAAGTGCCCTTCTTTCTGTTGAATAAAGCAGTGTTTTTTTTTTAAGACGTGTCCCGTATTTTTGAACACCGGGTATTTTTCTGACCGTGTGTGGAGTATTTCACAGTAATTTCAGTGAGATCCTGCGGCTCGGTGAATCAGAACAACGCTTTCCCAGCCCAGGAACAATCTGTGGGTAACACTGATAAACAAGAGAAATAAACACAACTGTATTCAACACTTCCCTAAAAGCGCAGAGCTGTCTGACGGAATGTATTCTATAACTTAATTCTTACGTTAAATGTTCCACTGAGGGATAATATGTTCTGTGTGTGTGTGTGTGTGTGTGTGTGTGTGTGTGTGTGAGGGAGAGAGAGAGAGTGTGCGCGCGGGTACACACACAGCGCTAGTCCTGCAACATAATTCTCTCTCTCTCTCTCTCTCTCTCTCTCTCTCTTAAATACACACATAATTGTAAATAAATCAATAAATAATACAGCACAAAATATATTTTTACATTTTACAGAAACGAGTTTATGCGAACACTCTTTTCACTCGTCTCTCGTTTCTAGACATCGAGTAATATATTAAACAAACTGCAGCAAACCTTAAAATATTATACTTCTAAATAATACCAATAAGCGCCAAACCGAGCCCCTCTCTCTGAAAATATCGATCTCAAATAAAAATATATGAAATAACGTAACAATATCGTGTATATAATATGTATTAGACATCATGTGTGTGTGTGTATATATATATATGGGGGTGGGGGGTTGTGTGTGTGCCTGTGTTTTAACACATCAACCTGCACTATTTTTTTGTATTTGAAAAAGTTATTATTAAGTTATTATAAGTATTATTTTATTTTTTGAGAATTTGTGTACAACTCTAAAGTTGTAATACAAGTACAGTACACTGCAGTTACTCTTTGCAGTTTAATGTAGTTTTAGTACACATATGCCTTTCAAAGGATTGTGTGTGTGTGTGTGTGTGTGTGTGTGTGTGTTATACAGATGTGAATTTCTTGGCTCTAAAACCAAAACATCTTTATTGATCTCCCAGTGATTTGCTCCTCTGTACTTTCAGGACTATCTTCGCACCTGTAGTTGAAAGGCTCAGCGTGCAGAAGCTGGTAATGAGTTCATGGTGTAGCACCTGTTAGCATTAGCATTTGCTATGGAATGTGTCCTGAGCCCCAGTGTAATTGGATATGAGGACTGTGGGAACACACAGAGTGAGCCTGGCCTTTGGAGAACGGTGTAATAGAAGCTGAGCATTCCTATAGTTCAGGTCAGGGCCAGTTCCTCTGTGTCTACTACGTTTTCTAACTGGTCTCCAAAATCAATCGCTCAGTGGACAAACATCTGACAAGCCAGATCTATCCCTACCAGCTCAATTAAATGCCATTCATAGACAGATTGATTGATCCAGATGCAGAGGAGCGAAGGATCTATAACAGATCTTATATTAATCCCACATTACACCATTAGAGGCCTTTACCAGGTCTAGGCTCTAGTCTTCATTTTTAATAATTATATACAAATCCACGGACATTACAAGGAATTACAATTACTGTCTTCGACTGTGTCTTTGGGAGCAGTAGCACTGGTTGAAATAAACCCTCAAACCCTAAGCTCATTTCTATATTAGTGACAGAATTATTGCTAGTAACGTCAGATTTATCTCTGAATGATAAACCTGCAGTTTAACGGCTTCGACACATGACGTACAAAGACATTTCAAAAGCATGCTCACAACAAAAAGCATCTGCTTTGCTTTTCTATAGAACAGAACCAGCTCCAGTCACATTTAGCTTTCTCTAAATCCGTGCCCTGTCATTAAAGCTCATTTCACATTCAACGTCTGTCCAACATGTGCATTCTTTAAAGTGGCAACCAGTGTTTTGTCAAGCTGTTTTTGTCCAAGTTATATATTTATATATTTTTTCCAATAATTTCTGAAAATCACATCTTTAACTGCCTCATTTTCCAAAGCCAAGTACTCTAACCTATTGTGAGCCAGAAGAATACAGGGTCTGAGCCCATTGTTTACAAGTAACTCAAATATACACAGCTATAGAGGGGGTGTGTACGCTTCTGTTTTTGCTATTGACTTTGGTTCTTGCATTCAGAATCATTTCGGAGACAACGTCCTCCCTGGCAACTTTCAGCTGGGTTTTAGCCACTTGTCGTTGTTGTTGTTCTCTCTTGGCTTGTCGCAATAGTGCGATAAATCAGTAGCAATATCATGTTGTTATTGTCAAAAAAATCGCAGCAAGCCACAGAAGTCCCAGAGTTTAATTCTCTGTCACTTAATGTTTCTGTGGCATTTTTACATAAACAATCTGTTGTGAATAAACTCCAAACTACCACTAGTTTCTTAGAACATTTCTATTTATATTTGTATTGATCCATTACTTAATTCTCGGGAAGGATTTTCATGCTGTCAAATCTCTGTTTTTAATCTCTGTTTCATTAATATATTTTTTTTTTTTTCATTTTTCCGCAACAGAAAAAGTGCACACCTAACAGCTATGCAACATCTAATAACCTACCAAACAATCCCCATCAGGTAAACAGAAATGAAAGCTTTCACCCGAGATCATGCTCCACTCAGCAGGTGTTTTGTCCATTCCTACACTGGCAGAAGACAACCCAATGTTGTGGTTCTTAAAATAGGTCCCGCAGACAGGAAGCTGTTACATAGAAAAGGAAACAGACTCAAAAGTAGTAAAGATGATGCTGGAGTTCCCTGAACAATGTCTTGACCAATCGGAGCCCAGACTTCAACATCATTGGATGTGGAACACCTGGAGCAGAAAATGAACTTTGGAGTTGAGTAAAGTCAAACGTTGGAGATGCTAATTACTTAAGAGTCCATTATATTTAATTGTTGTAGCTTCTGTGTAATGAGATGTTTTGCTATTTACAGGTTGACATATCAGTGCCTGGAAGAATTAATTAATAAATAATGACGGGTGAATTTAATTGCTAAAAAGGTAATTGAAGTTGGTCTCAGATTGTGCACAGTAAGTTATCATACTAATGGAAAAGGTCATGAGATATAAAGGGCAGCTACTGCTAAGTGTGTAAAATAATAAATTAATTTTAAACCCAATAATAATGGAGATACAGTGTTGTGATGTGGAATCTATTTATACTTCACCATCAATTCATCCAGGCGATATAGACCTTTTATTATAGCCTATTTACCAGTATGAATTGGCTGTGTACCTTATGCCATCTTTCAAACAAAATCTGCTCTTTTGTCTGTGTCTTTGAGTGTGTGTGTGTGTGTGTGTGTGTGTGTGTGTGTGTGGGAGGTGTGTTGCACAAACAGCTCTGTTGGTGGGAAAGTGTTGTGAGTGGTGGGCCTTGCTTGGCTGACTGCTGCTGCTGGCTGTTCTGTGTGTGTGTGTGTGTGTGTGTGTGTGTGTGTCTGCTTGGCTAGCTGCTGCTGGTGGGAGCCCCAGAGATGGAGGGAGAGAGCAGGGGAAAGGAAATCAATACAGATTCAGCGCAAGTCAGATAAGCCTTAACAATGTATAGCACAGGCACACTCTATAACCCGATCACATACACACTTACACACGCACACATGCACTTTCACACTCGCACCATAACACACATTCAGACACACACACTTGCTGTCACACATTCACAGAAGGACATAAAGCTCGGCCCAGGCCAACATACCTTCACACGCTCAGCACACTCGCAACAAGCGCACGTTCATTTGGCATGCAGAGGCACACGCAGCTACACAAACGCATGCGACCTGTGTGACCCCTCGCCTTCTGCCTGAACACAATGCACACATCTAGGCACACAGCGCACTTCAACCTTCAAATATCAAATGATCACAACCTTGGATTGCATTGGAGTGTATTTTGCTGACAAGCACAAAATGATAATCAGTGGGGCATGTAAATGAGACGGAGTGATGGCTGTGGCTGGGAATGTTCCTTCACTACAAATGTCTCTAATTTAGAGCAAGTTTCACATGCGCAGGCTTTTCCTGAGCTCAGTGTCTTTTGTTTAACTCCCATTCTATTTTTTTCAGTAATGTTGGAGTTATACATTGTACATCCTCATAAGTTAGTAGGAATTAGAAAGCCTCCCCACACACACACCCCTCCACCTCCAGTAGATAGTGAAGGTCTGCTTTACAGATGCCCTTCCAACTCATGCTAAAGGTACTGTATGAATGGATACACACTCCAAAGAACAGACTTTTGCTGTTCCACCGTCCACTGCTGTGGGGTTTTGGCTAAAAGTAAAGTGTTTCATTGTGCAGAAAGCTTCAGATCTATATCTTTACAGTGGTTGTGACAGGAACCAAACATCTATCTACAACGCTAATCTAGCCATTTTATTCACTCTGGACAATCTGTGAGTACATTTTTTGGCTTTTTGTATGAATCAACATTTCAAAAATGAAAAATATTACAGAAAAATGCTGAAAGGTTATACATTAGACTTTAATATTCTCAAATAATGTATGTTTTGGCCAATGCAGTATCTGAAAATGATCAAAAATAATTCTCATGAAAAAAGACACCATATTAATAACAAGCTCATGTAATAGTTTTTTGTGATTGGCTTAACACACTTGATTCCTATCACAACCTCGAGAAATTCCTACATATTCATACAGTGGAGAATTTAATATAAACCACTCCTAATATAATTGTTTACAGAAAATGTGAAAACTAGGTGAGGTATTCCGAATATTTTTGCACTGAAGCGTATGAATTCAGCGTATCCTCGATTAATGTCGATGACGTCGCGCTAATTTGCTAGTCACTAATTTCTGTTTATAGTTAGCATTAGCATTTCAGTCTGAGGTAACGTTTTTCTTAATGTGGTCTCTTAACATTCGCCGCACGTTTTTTCTTTGCTTACCGAGAAGCTGACTCGGTTACAACAGCCAACCCTCTCCCTCTCCACCCCTGTAGCCCCCCCTCCTCCTTCCCCCTCACGCTTATCAATTATTAACGGCAGAATCGATCATTTCAGCAGCTCGCCCTCAATCCGCTGCTTTTCACAAAGTCAAATCTCTCCCACCCTCAATCAATCGCAGCTCGCCGCCGTCTGCTTTTATCTCGCATAACACACATTTTCTTCGTGTACGATTTGGCGAAGAGGGTTTTTTTTTCGCTCCCTCTCCCTCTCTCAGACTTTGTCTTTGCTTTAAAGAATATTTACATTCGTTTCCACAGTTTGGAGGACATGAGAGAAAGAGCCAAAGCGGCTTTGGTATTCCTGTGAATTTTTGAGCAGGCCCTAGACGTGTGTGGTGGTTTTGAATGTACAGTAGCTCCAGCCCCACACTCTGCTTCTTCACTCCAAGCACTTTTTTCTCGTTTTAAAAAACTGGGTCATCAGAGACTCCTCTGGTTTTTGTTTGATGAGTTTTCAACTTTTAAATCCAGCAATTCACCCATGAGCTGGAATGTTTAAAGCTGTTTGTTTTTTTATTTGCACCTGCCTAGTTATGAGTGTTTAACCCATAACGGCTCAAGCTCAAGCTAGGTCTCCACAGGCCCAACACAGGTCCTGCGCTGATAATAAAGACTATATTATGTTGGTTTCATATTTAAAGGGGAATTATAAATAGACTTCATTTCTTACATCTGGTTCCTCTCACTACCACAATAAACAATTCTGTCATTTCTGAAGAATTTCACATAAAACTACTCTAAACAACTTTATATATCAGCAAAAAAATAAAAAATCTTAAATAGTTTAATAAACTCCCCTTTTTAAAAAGTTCATAGTCAAGTTGTACCAATGTTTTGTGTGACTCTGTTGCATTAACTCCTTAGGTACATTCACACAAACACCCCTTAGTTTAGGAGTGTAACCATGACATGTTTCTTCTGTGCTATTATTCAAACGTTTATAGACCTCTACCTCCTAGTGAGTCAATTCAGCTCCCTTAAGGTTCACTCAACAGATCTCAGTCACAGGTGTTCAGCTGCAAGCACATTTTGCATAATCTCCAAAGAAAAGCCAGGACCAATAAAATGGGACTTTCTGGTGCATTTGTTTTTATTTATTTTTAATGTATTTAACATTACACTTATATAGCGCCTTTCTAGAAACGCAAGGACACTTTACAATTAACACAACATTCAATTCACACACACTGGTGAGAAGCAGCAGCCAAACACACACAGCATACTCTCGACTGTCCACCTGGAGGTCTGCGTCGGGCACTAGGGTTTCACCCAGGACAGAGCGCCAATACATATCTGGGCACACACACATTCACTCACACACCAGGACAGTTATTAGCCTAACCTCACTAATATCACTGCCCTCAATTTTATAAAAATATTAATATGGACAAAACCAATATATTTATGTTTGACGACAATGTCAGGTTTCTTGTTTGTTTTTGGCAGTTTTTCTGTGGCGTTTATGTTGTTTATATCGATATCAGAATTATGTTGTATCGACTTAAATTTAGAAATATATTGTGATATCAATTTTGCCAATATCGTCCAGCTCTAAATGAAATACCCACAGGACCGCCACTGTGCTCCTGCAGTCAACAATATTGAGTCTCACACATCCACAGTACTGTACATCCTCATGTCTAGCACACCTCACACCCTTCTACTCCAACACAACACATTTGCACATTCTCTCTCTCTCTCTCTCTCTCTCTCACACACACACACACACACACAAACAAACTGCAGCCTAGACGTCTGGGCTGAGCACACAATCAGCAAACTTCAGTATTGCAAACTACTATTGTTCACTGGAGCTTTCATGCGGTCGTTTGCTAGACCCCTCTCATGGGCATCCTCTTACATCGTCAGCCATTTTGCACCAGCGTTTGTACTCCTCCAGTGACCACTGCAATACCAGAGGGACTGTGATTTCTTTTCCTTTTTGGGTGAATCCACTGCACCAACAAATCTTATTCAGTACTACTGTGGCAGTCATAATGGATGGTGGGTCATCTTTTTGTGATGTGCTGCAGTGAAAGAGGGAGGGAGGAAAGGAGGGAGGGAATAGAGCAAAAAAAAAAAAATACAGAGAACAGAAGAGAGGAGAAGAGAAGAGGGGGGATGGGAGGCTATGTTATTGATCTCTCATACGTGCAAAGCCAGGCAAACATATGAGAATGACAAAGCCGCAGAAGCAGCAGAAGCAGTGGTAATGGCAGCGATTCCTAGCCACTGCTGACTCTCACTTTTGCATTCACCCCACATTTAATTATGAGATTTCCTGAGATGAGCAATTTGATGTGCTCGCTTCTCTCAAGCCATTATCCTACCACTTGTTATTCACTGAGAAATGGCAGATCCGCAGATGTATTCCACAAATATGGCGGGCTACTGCCTTGTAGTAATATATCTGTATATAGCAGCGACTAGTGTCTGCACTGCGCTGAGGTAAATGTCACTGCTTTCATTCATTAGGTGCAAGTCAAATTGTCCATGCTATTTATAAAGTGCTGTGCCAGTGTCAAAGACTACGTTTTCATGTGTTTAATTTCCACAAAAACATCCACAAAGTAAAAATTCTAATCTAACTAATTAATCTATTACATCTAATCTAACCATGGAGTCGGAAACAATAAGTGATGCTAAGCTCTGGGCTCTCGGTGGCTGGCCATTTGTATTGAGTATGTCCACATCCTTTCAGACCCAACGCACTAAGCTGAATGGACAGAAACACCTGTATATTTCTCAGAGTGTATCACAGATAACAGCTATATGTGCTCTTTAATTGATAAGGACTGTTTTGGTGCTCTACAGGTCTTGAGGAGATATTAAGGATTCCAGGTGGTCTTTGACTTTTGCACAGTACTGGATAATTTATAAGCTTTTACAGAGCTTAAGCATCCTTTAAACTCCTTTAAAATCTTACTGTCCACAATTAATCGTAGGGCCTATTGTCCAGTATTAATTATTCAGCAGCTACTATGAATGTAATATGGAGTATATACAGTTATAAGAGTGTGGGATGGGTGTCTGGAGCCAACAGTAAGTCCTGTATGATACAGCTGATGGTAATAATTTTTATGTAATTTCTAATATCAGAAGCCAATGGCCAGTTGGTTCAGGGCTTGCTGAGGTGTATCTGTGGCTACTGGTTGTAGCAGCAGATGGAGATTAGTCGGAGTATTCCTTTAAGACTTCGGTTGCCTTACAGACTGCATTTATCACACTGCACCCCGTCATATTGATTATGATCATGAATGTCTACTTTGAGAATACTTGAGGTTTGACCTTACTTTGTATAAGTGGTGGGATTTCGATAAAGTAGGCCTCTTATACACACTGCTCATTTTAAGGATTACCAGCAGCTCTGAGCGATCCTGAAACAGTTGTACGACATAAAGCGCTCGTGCTGAGGCTTTCTTAATTAAGTGCTGGAAGCCACTTGACTTTGGCCTACATTCGGTTCGCTCTTATAAGCCTACTTATTGTTTCCATGTTCCTGTTATCTGGAGAGCACTTGTAGAATCCTAGCTAAGCCTCTCTGAGCTACAGACATTTCTACAGAAGCCCTGGCAACGTCACGGGAGGGTCCTTTCTGAGTGGTGATCCCCATTCTCTTCGCTCTTTAAAGGATGGTGTAAATGCGATATATATATGTATTTGTATTAATTAGCATTAGCAATGCTAGGAGCTGTGTTAGCGTAATGCAGTGACATTCTAACTGTGTGTCGTAGCCATATTTGCATGTTTTATTGTATTTACAGCAGAGTGGGTGGTATTACTATGATGTAATGCTCTAATCATGTTCAAAAACTCAGTGATGAACTGGGAGAATGTGTTCTAGGCCGTCAGCCAATGCCGTAAATGTCAAAAGTCAAGCTAAGCCAGAGAGAGACGGAGAGAGAGAGAGAGAGAGAGAGAGAGAGAGAGACGGAGAGAGATGGAGAGAAAGAGAGAGAGAGAGAGAGAGAGAAAGAGAGAGAGAGAGACATCTACCGTAATTCTAAATCCTGCTGGCGTCTACCATCGGACTGAAATGCATTGATTCACAGTCAGTGACATATCTCGGACTGCCAGGTGGTCTGGTGTGATGATTTTTTTTTTTCTCTTGATATTGGTCCCATCAGACATATGTTGATTCCGCTGTCAGTTTGTGGTTAATCTGACAATTTTAAGCCTTCGGTTCAGTGCCTGAAGGCCTAAGCAACAAGACTGATATCTTGCCCCTGTGTTTACATAGATATCATAGAGGACAAGTGTATTAGCTGGAAAATATTCAACCTGATATCACTTCCAAACCTAAAGAGATCAGTAAAACTATAGCTGCTTAAATGTTGTCATTTGTATGTTTTGCGTAATTATTATTATTATCCACTGGAGGTGCTGTTTCACTAAATACTTTCAAACTCTCTGTTGTATACCTAAAGAAGAGCTACGAACAGTCTGGTTTTCTGTTAGCAACAGCGTGACACAAACACACCACACTACATTTCTGACCTTTTAGAGTTCACAGTCAGGTTTTTCAGTTATGTTTAGGATTAGTTTTAAAGTTAGGTTTAGGTTAAGGATTAGGTGTTTATATGTGAGTCTTTAATCTGCAAAAAATGTTCTATTTCTAATCTTTTGGAGCTTAGTGTTAGGTTTACTGTTCAGGTGACAGTTAGCGTAAGGGCTAAGTGTGGGTTGGGTTTCACAGTGGGTTGCCAGATATTCACGTTTTATTCAAAATTTAGGAATCCTGGGAATGCTCGTTTAATGAAATACATATGATTTCACTTTGAGACGGAGGCAAAAGTTTTTCGCAGCGTATTTCAAGACTTTAATTCTTGACAAAAACAATGACAAGAATTGATATCAACATTTGCAAATTTGAAAA
The DNA here is from genome assembly GCF_029633855.1 of Hoplias malabaricus. NCBI lineage: Eukaryota > Metazoa > Chordata > Actinopteri > Characiformes > Erythrinidae > Hoplias > Hoplias malabaricus. The sequence goes on from NC_089818.1 coordinate 17,933,000, forward strand.
AAAAATGAAATAACTAATGAATAAAAATGGAATAATGATAAATAAATATTTAAAAATCATGAGCACTGTCCTTACAACTGACCAGAGAGCTGTTTGTTTTAGTTGTGTCTAAATGACCGGTCACTGTAATCCAGAGTCATCATGAGGGAATAGAGTGAAAACAATACCATAAAAAAACCACTGAGATCCTGCATGGGGTCTTAGCAAACAGGCTTTCACTATTTCACACTGTCACACTTCAGTCCATTTAGACATGTGGCCTGGGGAGCATGGAGTGGAGTGAATAGAGCCATTTCAAGACTCAAGACTGTACCACAGGACGCGACTGGTTTGGTACGCACTAAATCCATTTCCAGATTCTGGAGCAGTTTAGTTACCTGTGAAGTGAGAGTTTCTCATGGCAGAGAAATTCCTCTTATTTTCCAAAATGTCTGCATATATCTCATTCAGATGGTTTTGACAGGAAATCACATGCAGTTATTGCAGGAATTGATTAGGAATGCGCCGCCTGGACACAGTGAAACACTTAAATCAATGCATGGTGTAAAAGTGCTGCTCAGCTACGTGTTTAACCAAAGGCTGCACTGAATCTTAAAAGGTTGGTCATGAAATTATAGGCTTGGGTTCATTGTACTCTGCCCTGATTGGCCACCAACAGAAGACACTGACCACAGTGGATGCACTGGCAAATGTCCTTTTAAAGTCCAAGGACGCGACCACCTTTAAAATCCATATGTACTCTGTAAACACTGGGCTTAATGGGAGGTGGAATGTTGAAGCCATATACTCCACCAAACCATCCACATCCAGACATTTTCAGTCTTTTCCTGCCTCTAAATCTGGGCTTCATTATGAAGGAACATGAATTTTAAAATGAAACCCTACTCTTAAAAACAAGATGAACGTCCACTGTAGTTTAGTGTGAGCTGAATTTACATGAACTCCTCCCCTTTATACACTGCAGGTTATCATATCAAATTTATTATGATCCCAATCGATGCCACATTGAAGTTCCTTTCTCTTTGCTTTTTGGTGGCAGTATAGATTCCCCATTGGCCGGACCCCTGAGACAGGGAGGCAGCGGCCTCGTGGTTAGAGAGGGCAGCATTAGTGACCTGCAAGTGGACACACGTCCAATCTGTGCACATTTGAATGCCTAATGGATAGCTCGGCAGCCGTGATTAATTGCTTCTCAGCACAGTCAGGACACTGACTCTCTCTGTCTCTCTCTCTCGAGCGCTGTCTCTCTCTCTCTCACTCTGTCTCTCTTTCATTTCTCTCATTCTCTCCCCCTCTGTCTTTCTTAAGCCACTCATCCACGATGATTACATTCATTCTGAATAGTCAGAATCTTAAAAGATGTTGGAAATAGTGTTGGGTTGCAGTAGATGGTAGAATCACGGGAGTCTCTCGTGAAGATAAAGTATCCGTGGATGTTCCGGGGTTATGTTAAAGGGTTTGTAATGATTTTTACAGCGCTTGTTTTTAATTGCTCACAACACATTGTTTGACTCATTCAGAAATGCAGCAGTGTAAAAAAATAGTCCATTCCCATAAGAGAAAATAGTAAATATGAACTTCTAAATAAAGTTTGAAAATGGTTATATGATGGAAGAACCGTGTTTTTAAAAGATAAGTTTAAGAGTGAGAAATACAGGTTTCTTGATAATTAAAGGGAACTTTTATTTTGAAACACGTACGCAGCGTCATGGCCTAGCGTCTCTGTTCGTTTGTTTGAATGTGTTTCTAACACTGTTTACTTTTTTTGTTTCCCCGTCAAATTACATTCATTTCATTCATTCGTTCATCAATAATCTTTTCTGTAATGACTTTATCCTGTTCAAGGTCTCAACACGAACACTAACGCTCACATCTATGGCCCCTTTTGAATAGAAAATCCACCCGCCAACATGTGTTATTGGACTATGGGAAGAAAACCAGGGCAACCGGCGGAAACCCCCGCAGACACGGGGTGAAGTCCATGCCGCTGTCAAATGACAAGTTTTTTTTTTTAAATAAATAACATAAACATGGCATTTACAAGATTTACAAATAAACTAAAGAAATGTGTTCACAATTTTAAAAATGTATGAATGTAACACATTGGCCTGCATCAATTATTTCACCATATTTTAAATATATATTGTGATTTTTCAACATCATACTCAAACCCAAAGACAAAAAAAAAGCAACAAGGGAATTAACAAAAAAATAACCACATTTGACCGGGAGTGACCGAACTTTTAAACATTGGTGCGGCGCGGAAGTGGACACAAAGAAATCCGCCGTTCAATAATTTCCCACTTTTTGAATAATTTAATGCCTTTTTTATTCATCCCAGCCAAAGAAACCCACAAACAAACACACTGTCAAAATCCAAAGGTTCTCGTGCAAACCTCCAGACCGTCGTAGCTGAACGGAAGTGGGGTAGTCGGGGTCTAATCAGCGCGCGTTAAAAAACAAAGCGAGCTCAATTAAAAGCAGGCGCAGCCGCGCGCTTATCTGCCTCCGCGCTTCCCAATCGAGTATCGATCCGCGCGCTCCATTTAAAAGGGACGCGGCGAACTGCGCTATCGATCAGCTGCAGGTCGAGAGAAAGAGGGGTTGGGTGGGTGGTGGGGGGGCTGAGTCAGAGGCAGGCTCGAGGGGGGAACGCGGGGGGCGCGAAAGGCCCAAAACACACCAATCTGACCTTTTTTTGTGCAGGGAAAAGCCCGTCGGAGATCCCCCCATCTGCCGCGGGAGCGCGCGCGAGCCGGACACTCATCAAACCGCTGACAGAAAATCGTTCTTTAAGTGTTTGATGGCCGTCCGCTTTAACTCTCATTCAGCCTCTGTTTGCTTCCGCCGTGAAAATGCAAAGACCCCAGACCCTAACCGCGCGGAACACATCCATTGACATCAACGTGATTCGGACACCAGGGAAACGGAAGCTAGGGGTTCTGAGGCTGTTTGACGTGTATTACATTACAGTGTGGCTGGCTTTAGCGTAAACAGTGGTGTGCAATTTTAATCATTAAAACTGAAGCTGATTCGCCAAATCTGAGGAATATATTGTATTATATTTACTTTGTGGCTTCAGCATTAATTTAACGACTAAGAAGAATTATTAACTGTAATGGGACAGGGTATTTTATATTATGGGCCCAGAATGGCCTGCACTAAAGACAAAGACAGTGCAATGTTCCCCTCAGAACTTCAGCAGGGGTCTTAAAGTCCAGTTGTGTGCTTTGAAGGTAGACATTACACTCTCTTTTCAGAAGGAAATTGAATATATTTGCGTTTTGTGATTAAATGTTGTGAAATAAATATTCCAGGGTTGAAATGGGATTTTATGAAATGACCTATATATATTATACAGTCTGGTACAATTCTATTCCCTCATTAAAGGTAAGAGACAGTGAAAGATACCACCACAGAGAAAGATATTAAGAGAGTGTGGAATTGTGCTTCGCAGTGCATCAGTTATGGCTTTTTAAAAGACATAAAATCAGACATAAAATCAGCGAGTCTGATCATATTTTAAATGTTTAAAGCACCACCACAAATGTCCACAAAAAGGATTTTTATTCCTAGAACGGTTCAATCAAGCCGTGAACCGTTTAGGGGCCATTTTAACGGTGTATACTTTAACATGCAGTAGGTTTCAGAGAAATAAAGAAGATACTATTACACGTGGATCATTATTAACCCCTTGGTTCTGTATATACATAGAGCTCAATATAGCTTTCTCAGGTGAACACCAGTGTGTATGCACAGCCCTAGCTTTCTGTGTCCGGAGGGTGACAATAAGATTAGTGTGATGTGCTGAAGAGATATGGGGTAATGGGAGTGTGATAGGAGCCATGATCAGAGTCAGCGCCCACTCAGTGCAATCAGTGCTCAGTAAACTGGAAAAGTGGTGAGTGCCAAGGAAAAACGGGACATCAGACCATATGGGACAAGGTCATTATGGGACAGGAGGGGTTATTCAGGCCAGTGAGATGGGCTCGGACTCCTGGACACCTTCATAAGAAGCGTATTGTTTTTCCAGCAGCAAAAGGCCATATTAAAAACAGGCGAATATGAATCTGAAAAATATTTTAATAGGGAATAATACCAGCCGATCAATACATGTGATCAGACCTTATGTGTGTAAATACTGACCTGCAATGCCACATATTATAACACCACAGCTTGGTTTCAGTGATCATTCTCATCGCTGCTCTGACTCTGACGTGGTGGTGGTGTTGCAGTGTGTGTTGCCCTGCTACAGTGGATCAGACACAGCAGTGCTGTGAGTTTTTAACCACTGTGTCCACTCACTGTCAACTCTGTTAGACTCTCCTACCTCGTTGGTCCTCCTTGTAGACGCAAAGTCAGTGGTAGTAGCTCATCTGTCGCTGCACAGTTTGCGTCGGTCGTCCTCCAGTCGTTCACCAATGGACACCAGACGCTATTCACTGGATATTTTTGGGTTGGTGGACTCTTCTGATTCTACTAAAAACTCCAGCAGCACTGCTGTGTCTGATCCACTCGTACCAGCACAACACACACCACCACTATGTCAGTGTCACTGCAGCTATGAGAATGAGCCACCACCCACATCATACCTGCTCTGTGGGGGGTCCTGGGCGTTTCAATGAGAAACAGTGGGCTAACAAAGTCTACAATGCATCGGATGGACTACAGCTACTAATTGTAGAACTACAAAGTGCAGCTCTACGGTCGGTGGCACTGATAAAGTGGACAGAGAATGTAGAAGCAAGGAGGTGGCTTTAAAGCTTTGGCTGATCTGTGTAGAACTGAGTCAGATGTTACAGCATGACACCAGCCATCAGACCGATCCCCCTGTGAAGTGTCAATAAATATTTTATGGATCTCTTGCACACGGTTTTAGCAGGTAAGGAGACCGTCAGTCAGAAATCCCTGTTGAATATTAATAAGTAAATAATAACCACTGCAGAAAGCGGAAGGGAGCATGTGCTAACCATCACACTTCTGTTTTCACGCCAGCACTACGCAGCACTCGTTGCTTTTTCTCGTATCTTTTGCATCAGATGTTCACGTTTGACCTCGTATGTATAATAAATGTCTCAAAATGATAATGTGATCATTGTAAATGTGATTGAGCTCATATGCAAAAGTTTGGGTACATCAGTGTATAGATTTCCTATGACACGCTTCTCATATTAAAGCACGATTACTGTTTATCTGTTGGATTTCACACATTGTGGATGGAAAAATAATAATAAAAAGAATCCATAAATTTATGGCACTTTTCATATTTTTATAAAATCATCGCTGTCCAAAACAAAAATATATATATATATCTCCATTTTTGTCGATTCTTAGTTTACTACATCATTTAAACCCAGAGCTGTCCTTCACACTGTGTGAAGAAGTCCACTTTCCTTCCTGAGGTCCATTTGCCCATTTGTTTGTAAAGTGCCGAAGCAATGGTCAGTTCAAATCTCCCTATGGTTTCAGTTCAGTTCTCTCTGCTACCTCACAACTCACAACGAACCCAAACGCTCAGCATGACACCTGTGGTAGCCTGTGTGCTGTCTGTACAAGGGTAAACATCCAGACTGCCTTTAAAGACTGAGTTCAGGTATAAACAGCACCCCCCCACACCCCCACCCCAGCTGGCAGTGTGTGGTTAACAACAGAGAGCAGAGACTTGTCATTTATTTCTAAACTAAGTTCATGAGGAACAGTGTCATGTTGTATTCGTGTAAAACAGAATCATTCACCACTGCTTTCTGCTGTCACACACTATCCCTGGGTTTGGAGCAGGGTGTGTTTGGGTTTGTAAAACACTGAAGTGAGGAGTGGAGCCATTAAAGGTTCCAACCAGCTTAAGACTTTAAGACCACGTTGTGACTTTGGTTACTCTCCTAAGCCTTTGACTAAACCCAACCCCTAAACTTCTAACACAAACATAAACCCAGGCCTAACCATAAACCGAAACCAAATCCTACACTAACTTTGAGACTATCACCTAAGCCTAACTTTAAGAGTAGACCTCAGCCTAAACCTGATCTTTACTTTAAGAGACATCGCTCCCTAAACCTATCCTTAAGTGTAAGACTAGACATCATCCTAAACCTCACCGTCAATTTAAGACTAAGAATCACCCTAAACCTAAACTTACCTTTAAGACTAAGGCCACCTTAAACCTAAACTTAACTTAAAGACTAATGCCACCTTAAACCTAAACTTACCTTTAAGACTAAGGCCACCTTAAACCTAAACTTAACTTAAAGACTAATGCCACCTTAAACCTAAACTTACCTTTAAGACTAAGGCCACCTTAAACCTAAACTTAACTTTAAGACTAATGCCGCCTTAAACCTAAACTTAACTTTAAGACTAATGCCACCTTAAACCTAAACTTAACTTTAAGACTAATGCCGCCTTAAACCTAAACTTAACTTTAATACTAATGCCGCCTTAAACCTAAACTTAACTTTAAGACTAATGCCACATTAAACCTAAACTTAACTTTAAGACTAAGGATCACCTTAAACTTAAATTTAACTTTAAGACTAAGGATCACATTAAACCTAAACTTAACTTTAAGACTAATATCACCTTAAACCTAAACTTAACTTTAAGAATAATGTCAACTTAAACCTAAACTTAACTTTAAGACTAATGCCACCTTAAACCTTAAATTTAAGACTAATATCACCTTAAACTTAAACTTAAATTTAAGACTAATCCCTAAAGTTACTAAAGTGGAACAAAAGCGTTACAATAACTCGGTGTTTCCAAGTTGGCAGGCGTGTGTATCTCACGCTTTAGACGTGACCCCGGTTTGCCTGTGTTTACATCCTTGGTCTAAAACACTCACCGGCCAGGCGGAGCGCGGACATGCGCTGGAACTCGGGCTCCTGCAGCCACTTCCACATCCTGCGGAAGGTCTCGCGGCCCGATTTGAGCTTGCTCCAGGGCTTGGGGTTGCGCAGCAGGTCGGAGAGCGTGCCCTGCGAGCGGCAGAGGATCCGCTGCGCGAAGATGGCCTGCGGGATGCTGTAGCGCTTCAGCTCGGCCGTGATGCGCTGCGCCACCTCCTTCGTGTTGATCTCCTCCACTTGGCCCCCGGGGCCTCCGTTCGCGCCGCCCTGGTTCGCGCCCGGGTTGGTGCCCGGGTTGGCGCCCCCGCGCTCCGCGAGCATGGCGCTGGCGGCCTGCATGTGCAAGTGTCCGTGCGCGTGCATGCCGTTGAGGTTGATGTTGGAGAGGCCTCCTCCCGCGTGCGGCTCGAAGCTGGCGGCGCTCGGGGCTCCGTAGGCGGCGGAAAGCGCGTTCTGCGAGCCGTGGAGCCCGTTGGAGAGCGACGAAAGCGGCGAGAGTGGCGAGAGCGGCGCGCCCATGCTGGTGACGTCCTTGGCGTAGTGGTGGTGGTGGCCGTAGAGGTTGCTGACCAAGCTGCCCGGACCGCCGGGGCCACCCGGGCCGGCGGGGCCCCCTCCTCCACCCCCGCCGGGGCCCCCTCCGCCGCGCTCGTCGCGCATGAGCGTGAAGCTGCCGCTGACGTTACCCACGGAGTGGTGCGGGTGATGGTGCGGGTGGTGGTGCGAGTGATGATGCGCGTGGTGGTGCGGGTGATGGTGCGGGTGGAATTTGTCCGAGACGCTGGAGATGGGCGGCAGATGCTGCAGGGGCGCGAGCGTCGTGTACGTGCTGGAGAGGCCCATGCTCGGCTCGCACATGCTCCGGTACTCGCCGGCGCTCTCCAGCAGCGACGCCGCCATGCTCGAGACCATGGCCGGTCGCCCGTGAGACACGAGCCCGCGGTGCGGCGGCGGCGGCTGCGCGACTGCCTGCGCGTGCGAGACACCGTGCATGTTGCTCAGGCTTTCCATGGTGAGCTCCATCGCGAGGAGAGAAAGACGCCGCTGCCTTCCTCTCTCTCTCTCTCTCTCTCTCTCTCTCTCTCGCTCCCCAACGGTCTTCCTCTCTCTTTCTCACTCTCTTTCCCTTTCTTTCTCTCTCTGCCTCTATCTCTTCTCGCTCTCCCTCTCTCACTACAACAAGAGGAGAGATGTTGCCTTTACACCTCCCTCCCCCTCACTCTCTCTCTCTCTCTGTCTCTCTCTCTCTCTCTCTCAGACCAGGGCAGCTGCTTTTGTTTTGTTTTTCTTTCTTCTCTTTTTTTTTCTCTTTCTTCTTTTCAGCAGCAGCCCACCCCCGGTCAGTCCAGTCCTGTTCCGTTGCGGCTAAAGCCAGGAAAAGAAGGACAAACAGAAAGAAAAGAAAAACAAAACCCTCGCCGCCCACTCGCCGGTGCCGGACAGTGAACGCGTGCGGCTCGCTCGCTGTGCAGCTGTGGCGCTTATGCCGAGAGGCTCCAGCGCCTCCACTTCCATGTCCGAGCGCGCCTGCGCGTCCGCTGCCTCGAGAGGAGAGGAGGGAAAAAAAAACAAAAAACGCGCGCGCTGTCCACGGTGCTGAAGCGTGAAGGCTTCTATTCGTGCGGGCGTCTGTGCAGCCCAGAGCTAATGAACACCTTCATATACATCAACACGCTGTGCATAAGTCAGAGACCACCCGGGTTTCATTTCCCCTCTATTGAAAAGACCAGTACGTTCAGCGTCAGGAAATTAGACAACATATCATTATAACAATGTCCTAAAATACACGGAGGCTGCTAAGAAATGAAATATAATTTCTCATTGTGCGATCTGAGCGCCCTCTGCTTTTACCACAGCCTCCACTCCTTTCACACCTGCTTTAGACGCTGTCAGAATAGCCCTAAAGTTCAGTCTTAGAAGTTGTTTCTTTGTAATTTTCACGGTCCAGTGCGATATTCCCGAGGCCTCCTGGAGTGGACAGTCCATTGTTCAGCCGCTAGGATTAATTCCTCATTTCCTGTTCTCAAGGGCTTCTTCTCGCCGGCTCCACATCCTTTCAGTCCCACCTCATAGCGTGGAGTTGTCCCCTCGGAGCGGAAGAATGGACACAAACACCTGTGGAATTGATCTGAAGAGAGAGAGAGAGAGAGAGAGACACGTCCCGGTGGCTGTTCTCTGAGAACGCTCTATAACTGAAGAGCCAATAAAGGGAATAGCCATCAAGTCGTAGCTCTAAATGGCTGTTGGAGTGGAATTTGAAAAAGTAAATAAATAAACAAAGGGTGGTCTCTGATTTACACACAGTGTAACAGAGTGCATTAATAAACAAACAGGTGTAATGAGACTGAAGTGTTTACAACAGGTTTACAACACAACCACACTTCCGGGTGGACATTACGCCAATTAAAATAGAACAAGGTACAAAATAAAAAACACAATTGAACAATTGCAGTAGCTTTAAATGCCTTGAAATTTAAAGAAAATACATTTTTTATTATGTTTAAAAGTATCTAAATCCTAAGAGCTTCCTGTCCTTTCTAACAGCTCATTTATAACAGCGTTTTTATTATATTTCATAAATAAATATGCTGAATGCAAGCCTGGGAACATAAACAATATAACATTAACGTGAGTCAGTAACACACCCCCATTAACAGTGACTTTAACATCAATATTTACCTCTGTATGAATATCACTGCATCTGGGCCTTCAGATATACGCCTACGACCACTCTTTCAACCTGTTCATTAGCCTCTAACCGCATCGCTAACGCACAGAGACCAGTTCAGAAATGCAGCGCGGTTATAAATTAATATAATTACAGTTACGCGTAACATATGACATTTGTACTTTCTCTGTCATTTGACATTTACTCCATTAATTTTTCATGGAATTATACTTCAGCGAACAGCAGTGAAAGGCACGGAGGCAGGTCTGGAGTCAGTCGGTTTCTATGAAGAATATAACAACAATAATGCGGTGATAGAACGTGACGTATTTTTTTTTAAAGATAAGGCGTTAAAACAAAACCCACGTAGAAAAACTGGTCTAACGCTGAAATTTGGAAATGTAAGAAACACTCTTTAAAAAAAATCACCTTAGTAAAGGATATGGTTCTATACAGAACCCTGAACACGGGTTCTTCAGACTGATGGTGAATGTGCTATGGTTCTATACAGCATCTTTCAGAAAAAGGGTTTTGTATGGCACCGAGACAGGGTTCCCCTGTTGTTACGATGTCAATAACATAGAGGAACCGTGTTGTTTGGTGCCGTAGAACCGTCTTTCTGAAAGGTTCTTTTTCTCCAACAACCTGAAGAACCCTTTCATGAAGCAAACAACTCCTTATTCGTGTAAAACACTCTCCTGGGTTCTATATAGAACCATATTCTTTTGTAAAGAACCCTTGCAGAACCATCATTTTGAAGAGTGTATAATTACTTCTGCATTTTCCAAAGACACGTGGTCAGAACACACGCGCGTTTTTAAGTAGAACGTTTCAAAACCGTACATTAACGATATTAGACTGTAATTATAGAAATGTCTAACTACTGCATATAAAGCTGTAATTCTCATCGTAAACTCCTGAACATAACGGTTTTCATTGTTTACACTGTGATATATTGATGGAGGCCTATGCACAGTTCATAGTGGAACATCCGAGCGTGGCCCTGAGGGGTTCACATTTCTGCTCGTTTTCTTCCGCGGTCGCTGTTTATCTGCATTTTGAAACGCGGCCTGTTCTAAAGTTGTTGTAAACTTTTGTACGAGCTCTCGTTCCGCTGCTCGCGAGAGAAAGAGCGAGCGTGGGAGAGAGAAAGAGAGAGTGAAGTGCTGAAAGAGTGCAAGTGGTGTGAAAGCTCGAGCTCTGCGGCCTGTGTTTGGCGCTTCTCGCGCGGCTCATTGATAACTTGGATCGATATATCGACTGACACTGATTAATTCTGTTTTTTGACCCCTGGGCGCGGAGGGGAGCGCGCGGGTCAGAAAGTTTGGAGCAGAGCGCGAGGCGAAGAGCGCGCAGCACACGGACAGCCCTGCAGCACGCGCGCTAGAAACGGAGAGGTAAAGGCTTGGTGTTCCGTCAGCGGAGTTTTCTCTCGTCACTGCGGCTCTGCGGCTGCTGTGGTGCGGGGTGTGAGGAGGACTGACGCGCTGGGAAAATGGGGGGGGTGTTACTATGGCGGCAGAGTCAGCAGGCCTCGGCTTTATTCACTTAAACTCGGGCTTGAAATAAGCAAGGAACTATGTTTCTCTGTAGAGGGCATGATATCGTAATGTTAATGTAAACAATATAGTCCTAAATATTTTATTAACAGTGGGATTACTACTATATTTTATTTTAAATTGGGATTGGTGGCGGTGCACATGCGCATATCCAATGTTTTTATTTTATTGTCTAATTATTATTGTATTTATTATTATTATTATTATTATTATTATTATTATTATTATTATTATATTTTTATATAAAATATTTAAATTATTATAAACAGTAGTTGTGCTGATGGTGGTCATTTAGGTCCAATTTTCAGATTGTTATTAAAAATGTTCTCCTCCTTTTTCCTCTTTTTCTTCTAAATTCTTTATCTACTTCTTGTGAAGAATATATTGAGTGTTTGGGTCATAGCTGGTGGTGCAGGTGGTGTCCAGGGTGCACTGTTAATTAAATGAGATGATAGTGATTATTTATTTACATTACTACCATTCTTTTGTTTACTGCTATTAAATGTTATTGTTGTTGCCGTCATTGTTATTGTAATTGTTTTACATGTTATCGGTAATAGAGGTGTTCTCGATGGGGCTTTTATTGTCACTGCCTTTATTGTCAGACTAGATCATTATTTAAAAATAAATAAATAAATAAATAATATATATTTATTATTATGATTTATTCATTTATTATTATTAATATTAGTAGTAGTTTTACTGTTAATATGTTACTGTTAATAATGTTAACGGTGCCCAGATGCACTGTCAGCTGGTAGTTATCATTTTTATCATTTATTATTATTATTATTATTATTATTAATATTATTATTATTATTATTATTATTATTACTGTTGTTATTGCTGTTAGTGATAGAAATGCACATAAAATGATAGGGTAGAGGTACATTATTGGTCACTGAAGGTCCAACAATCTAAATGGACCTATAAGGAACAACGGTGTTTTTAAATCTGACTTCTGTTCTGTAGAAGTACATTACACTCTGTTCTCCAGAAGAAGAGGTGAATATTTGTAATATTTCATTAAAGAAGTGTGTAAAATAGTAGAACATACGTCATGAAGAAAAGCTGGGTTTATCAAATCAACACAACTTTTACAATCTATTTCATCTGGGATATGGTACAATTGTGTTCTAACTGAAGGTAAACTAATGTAGGGAACTTTGAGGGTACCACCACAGCGAGAGCAATTGGTACCGCCACAGTGACCGTTGTTTTGAGAGTGTGGGATGATGCCCGGCCCAGTTGTAATACCAGATGGTGATTATTATTATTATCATTATTATTTATACTATTATTATCAGTGGTGTTGGTATTATTAGAGGTGTGGGTGCTGTAAGTGTGTGTGTGTGTGTGTGTGTTGGGGGGGGGGGTGATGACTGTTCTCCTGCTCTTCTCTAATGTCTCTCTATCGATGATTCTGTTTGGGGAATAAATCACCGTGGATCGGTTCAGTCCGCGCGCCTTTAAGCCTCTAATTTACACACACACACACACACACACACACACACACACACGCGGTCGACTCGGTGTCTTGTTATTTGATTTAATTTTTAAGTTTAAATTCAATTACCACTTTGATTCAAAGTTTTAAAGTTTCTAAGATCAAAAAAACTTTCCCGCGCCCTGCGGCGTGGAGCGACTCGAGACTGAAACACACGAGCTCACCTTAAAACGCAAACAAAATCATTTTATACTTTGTCTAGACCTGTATTTTGATGAATACATTCGTGTCAGTGGCGCCCCAATAAATAACAAAAACTGTAAATTAAAAAAAAACTGCTCTACATTGTTTTAATTATGTTATATTTTATTTTATTAAACTGCTCTACTTTATTTTATTACGCTTCATTTAGATGCCTGTTATGATCAAACATTCACCAGTTGCTTTAGGCTTCCGAATCTCTCTATGACGTAATCATTGTTTTTGTTACGTAACATTCATCAATGGGTCTGTTTTTCCATTCGTTTCAGCTTCAGAAAAAGTATTTAATCGCTTTAACAGGCGTTAATCAATGATGCTGATGTTTACACCTGCTGTAGGTGTTTTTTTTTTTTCGTTTGCTTGTGTAAATGTTTTATTATTATTATTATAATTATTATTAATTTGTATGCATCACAAAAATTAATGTGCAATGTTAATAATAAATATTTACTTTTATAATAATTATATAATACTGCACAATGATATGACGTCATAAAATGATATTATAATGCACTGAAATGTTATTATTGATTATTCTGAAAGAACAGAATTAGATAAAGTTATTTATTGCAAATGTGTTACATATTAAAATGCTTAAATATTTATATTATTTTTTCTAATATGTTCGAACTACAGCTCTGTTACTTAAGAATAGTTTTAAAGTTATGTTACATCCCTCTTAAGTACGTTATAACACTCGTCTTTCTGGGTTCGTGGTAAAAATAAATCCCGTAGTTTAAAACACGTGAAAAAAAATGTAGTAAACGGCTTATAACGAAAGAATCCGTCATTATTCTAATCGCGTTTATTCTCTGAGTGAATTTCCCCGGATGTGGAAGAGAGGATTATTTTAAACTCTGAATACAACAAATACACTATATTTACTCCATTGCAGTGGAAGTTTGTCTCTGGCGTTTTTCGATGACGGAATTGGAACCAGGCGGCCGCATTGATGAGCTATTGATTTATTGATTGGGGCCTTAGAGCTGAGCTGGAGCCTGGAGAAGAAATACGCCGAGAGTGAGCTTCACCATTTTCCACATTCTACTTCTACACATTACATTAAAGCACATTTAACTCAAAACTGAACAACAACATTCGCGTTCTTACATTTTATTACAAGCCTGTGACGATGTAATAAAATACAATGCTGTATATTGTGTTACTTGGTAATATATATTTTATTGGCCTTTTGTTCATATCTTAATTTAAAGTACAGTTATTGTACGATTAGAATATGTCTTGGGTTTCCACTGACGATAACGCATTTGTTTCTCTACATTTTTCTGCTACTTGTTTTATTTATGTCTCTTACTTACCCTTTTCCTATTGGGCGTTTAAAGTTTGTGTTTATGTTTTTCTGTTTATTATCAATTTTTCTTGCTATTTTTATAATTATTGTTATTGAAGTATTAACAGTGACAATACAATAAAAAGACAAACAGTGGTTTATTATTTTATTGTATGTGTAACTACCTATTTTTATAGAATGTGAGAATTTTGTCAAAATATGAATCTCAATTCCAGACGTAAAAGCATAAATAAAGGAGACAACAATAAATTTGATTTGTTTTTAATTTTCCCTGCAATAAATTATGTATTATTTATTTAATCTTTGCTTTCTTTTTTAATATATTTTTTTAAATCTACTCCGTTTCTCTGTGAGCAATGCACTCGTGAAATGTGTAACACGTGTTTTTGTTTTTTGCAATTTTTGTTGTTGTTGTTGTTTTTTTTCAATTAATTTTAAAGATAAGCCTGTTTCAGGGCCTCGGGCAGCGCGCGAGTGTGATGGAGGGGAGGCAGGTGATGAAGTGGAGCTCGTGCTGCTTCCATTCGATCGGAAATCAATCACCGATGGAAACGGGCAGATCTGTTAGAATAAGAAACAAAGGAGAGCGCCTCGGCCTCTTAAACACGCGCTTTAAAGACACTCTGTATGCGACCTCTATTTGGGCACGAGAGCTTAATTTATCTTATTTCAGGGGATTACTCAGTGGAAAGACACACGTCAACGCTGCTGCTATAATGACAAAATCAAATAAAACAACAATAATAATATGAAATGAATACACATATATTATTGGCTCCTAAAGCTATAAACAATGTAAATGTTCCTTTAAAGGTACAACAGTGGTGTTTAAGGGCTTTACATTCTCTTCTTTAGAGGGAGAGGTGGATATTTGTAAGAATTCATTGAAGTACTGTGTAAAACACAAGAACATGTTTCCTGGAGAAATGGGGCAAAAACAACACAGTTTCAAAGGCTACAATTAGAATGAGGTAGAAATATGTTCCCTAACCAAAGGTATGAAGATGTACCCTTAAGGGCACCTCCACAGTGACAGAGTGTCTGACAGTGTACTTTACAAAGGCATATAATATAAGACAATTATGAGCTCTGTTTTTTTATGTTCAGTTCATTAAAGAAGTGCCAAGTGTTGGCATTCGGATGATGCCTATTACAAACTGGACTCCAAAAAATTTGGGACACTAAACAAATTGTGAATAAAAACTGAATGCAATGATGTGGAGGTGCCAACATCTAATATTTTATTCAGAATAGAACACAAATCACAGATCAAAAGTTTAAACTGAGAGAATGGATCATTTTAAAGGAAAAATATGTTGTTTCAAAATTTCATGGCGTCAACAAATCCCAAAAAAGTTGGGACAAGGCCATTTTTTACCACTGTGTGGCATCCCCCCTTCTTCTTACAACACTCAACAGACGTCTGGGGACAGAGGAGACCAGTTTCTCAAGTTTAGAAATAGGAATGCTCTCCCATTCACGTCTAATACAGGCCTCTCACTGTTCAATCGTCTTGGGCCTTCTTTGTCTCACCTTCCTCTTTATGATGCGCCAAATGTTCTCTATAGGTGAAACTGGACTGCAGGCTGGACATTTCAGTCCCCGGATCCTTCTCCTACGTAGCCATGATGTTGGGATTGCTGCAGAATGTGGTCTGGCATTATCTTGATGAAAAATGCAGGGTCTTCCCTGAAAGAGATGCCGTCTAGATGGGAGCATATGTTGTTCTAGAACCTGAACATAGTTCTCTGCATTAATGGTGCCTTTCCAGACATGCAAGCTGCCCATGCCACAAGCACTCATGCAACCCCATACCATCAGTGATGCAGGCTTCTGAACGGAGCGTTGATAACAACTTGGGTTATCCTTGTCCTCTCTGGTCCGGATGACATGGCGTCCCAGTGTTCCATAAAGAACTTCAAATCGTGACTCATCTGACCACAGAACAGTCTTCCATTTTGCCACACTCCATGTTAAAAGACCCCTGGCCCAGTGCAAACGTCTGAGCTTGTGGAGCTTGCTTAGAAATGGCTTCCTCTTTGCACTGTAGAGTTTCAGCTGGCAACGGCGATTGGCACGGTGGATTGTGTTCACTGACAATGCTTTCTGGAAGTATTCCTGAGCCCATTCTGTTATTTCATTGACAGTGGCGTTCCTGTTTGAGGTGCAGTGACGTTTAAGGCCCCGGAGATCACGAGCATCCAGTAGAGTTTTACGGCCTTGACCCTTACGCACAGCAATTGTTCCAGATTCTCTGAATCTTTTGATGATGTTATGCACGGTTGATGATGATAACTTAAAAGTCTTTGCTATTTTACGCTGGGTATCATATCAATACCATTCTGGTATTGCTGCACTCTCTTTCTGCCCAACAATGGTGGAATTGGTGATCCTCTTACCATCTTGGCTTCAGAGAGACACTGACACTCTGAGAAGCTCTTTTTATACCCAATCATGTTGTCAATTGGCCTAATTAGTGTTAATTGGACTTCCAGCTCTTCGTTATATGCTCAGTTTCCTTTTTCCAGCCACTTATTGCTACTTGTCCCAACTTTTTTGGGATTTGTTGACACTGTGAAATTTTGAATCAACATATTTTTCCATTAAAATGTTACATTTACTCAGATTAAACTTTTGATCTGTTATCTATGTTCTATTACGAAGAAAATATTGACATTTGTCATCTCCACATCATTGCATTCAGTTTTTATTCACAATTTGTTTAGTGTCCCAACTTTTATGGAATCCGGTTTTATTTAGTGTTGGTTTGTAGGGAAGGGTTTGGTTTAAGGTGCTGTTCTGTTGAGGATAGGGGTAGGGCATGGTTTAAGGTGCTGTTCTGTTGAGGTTAGGGGCAGGGTTAATGTCATTAATACTTGACCCTTAGCTACACTTGGATGCAATAACACTTGGGCTTTAGATCCCAAATGAACAAAGAGTAAATAAAAGGAGTCCAATAACCAACAGGAAAGATGCAGGGTGTTACTCAGTTGGCCTTTTCCAAACAAACACTTGAGTAAGTTCTATCAGTAAAAATCACTGTGCTCTCATCTGTTAAATCTTTTCAATCAGAGAAAACCAGAGAGCCATTTCACTATAAACTATGATTAGCAAGAGATTAGCAGACCTCAGGCTTTAAAGTGATTTCAGCATTGAGCTTTCAACATTTGAACGTTTACTAAAGAGGTCAATGGAGACTAAACGTTGCAGACTGAACAGTCCATTACAAGACAGATTATTTCTGTAGATTGTGCTCCTGTATGAATAAAGACGAATACAAGATAAAGGTTCTGACGTTCTGCTCTTGGTGCTATCAGCTACTACTGAAAAGTGAAATGTTTTTAAGCATTGGTGCTTGAGAGACTTCCTTTTTCAGGCTTTGATGGCATATGAGTTTTTAGGCCGTGGAAAACCTAGGGGTTTTTACATCTAAAGCAATGGCAGTATAAAAGTATGATGTCTTATTCTGCTTTATGGTGCTCTTTAGTGATTGGTTCTCCATCTGTTTTCTAGTTTAGTTCTACAGGGGTTGGACGATGAAACTGAAACACCTGTCATTGTAGTGTGGGAGGTATCATGGCTAAATTGGAGCAGCCTGGTGGCCAAACTTCATTAACTGCACACTGCACCAGTAAGACCATGTGCATCCAATGGTTCAAACATTGTATCTGAAGGCGGCGCCGTGTATCAGGACGACAATGCACCAATACACACAGCGAGACTGGTGAAAGACTGGTTTGATGAACATGAAAGTGAAGTTGAACATCTCCCATGGCCTGCACAGTCACCAGTTCTAAATATTATTGAGACACTTTGGGGTGTTTTGGAGGAGCGTGTCAGGAAACGTTTTCCTCCACCAGCATCACGTAGAGACCTGGCCACTATCCTGCAAGAAGAATGGCTTAAAATCCCTCTGACCACTGTGCAGGACGTGTATATGTCATTCCCAAGACGAACTGACGCTGTATTGGCCGCAAAAGGAGGCCCTACACCATACTAATAAATTACTGTGGTCTAAAACCAGGTGTTTCACTTTCATTGTCCAACCCCTTTAGTTTCTTGGTTTGTTTCTTTGTGGCTGTCAAGGTTTCTAGTCTTTCTGAGTATTTCTAAGTATAAGTCTGATATTTTCCAGATACTTGTTGTCATTCCTTTGCATCTTTCTGTTCATTTATTCAGTTCATTTTCCTTATTCTAATGTTTATACGTTCTGCCCTTATTCCTCTGTTTTGGTTTTTAAAGTTTGGAATCTCAGCTCTATGCCTGACAAACCTGAAGGCTCCTAAAGACTCACACTCTTCTCTCACTTACATCTAATCAGTTTGCTATGTACTTCACTTTCTGGGTCTCAGTGATTTTTCAGGGCTTTTCCGGAAAGAAATGACTTGTCCTCCATTGCTTGTGTTTTGGAAGAATTTTGAACTGTTATGAACCCTCCGCACTGGGCCCTGTTTCTTTTTACATCTGTTTTAAGGAGAATTTTTTTTAAGAAGAACTGTTTTCCTTTTTAAATTTACATAAAAATTGCTGTTTTGAAATGTTTTTAGGTTCTGAAACATGACTTTTATTTTGGCATGACTGTTAATTAAAGTCCACCTGCATTCGGCAATCCGGGGGTCCAAGCTCATTAATACGGCCAACCACTGTGTGGTGATTAAAGATAATGACGATGATAAAGATAACGGAACACAAAGACTGCTAACCACTGCCCTTTTTAGGTTTCTACGTAGTTATGAAGTGGAATGAAATACACAAAAAGCCCTAACAGTGTTTTGACAGATGTGAAATAATATGAAATGAATGGGCCCAAGCACCTACACCTGAACCGTGGATCTCTTCAAACACCACAGTGTCAACGTGATCTGGAATATTTTCCAAAATCCAAACTGTACTGTCTGAGCATTTGCTCATGATGTAGTTTAATCCACTTAACCCTTTGCAATAAAAAACATAACTGCTTTAATTTGATAGAACATTTTTACCTGAGTGTATCTATAGAGTGAAGCTGAAGCGGGGTCAGTGTGGCTGGACGTGCACTGATTCACTGTTATAGATTTATGGTAAAGCTACTGTAAAATGCTATTATTGTATGCAATAATACTGTACACCTAAAGCACTTGGAAGCAAACTTCCTTTAAATCGAGTTACTCTCACAGGACTTTTTCACACCGTAAGCCACTTGTCGAACTGAGCGACTGGACAAAGTGATGCATCTAATGCCGTTGATGATTCCTACTGCTGCATGCTGTCTGTAATGTCTTATGGTTCATGTCTATTCATTACTGCTACTGCATTAAAGCCCAGCATTGACTTCCATTAGACCGTACAGTAAGTAAGTCCTCTCTTGGGCTTAAACCCTGTGGCATTTGGAGTTCAGCTCGACGTCTCACTTGGAATTTACATTAATGTGCAAATACCACCGGGCGGGAAACATGCTGGCGGGAGCATCTTATTGTTAAGGGGGGTGTGGGGGGGGGAATAATAAAATAATAAAAACAAGCAACCCTTTAAATCCACTGGAGCACTGGTTGCTAAGAAACAGAGGGAGAGATGGATTGAGAAGGAATAGTCGATCAATTCTACAGGGACGTGTGCATGTGTGTGTGTATGTGTGTGTGTGTGTTTTGTTGTTGTTGTTGAGACTATGCTAAAAATGGTCCAGTCTGCATATTAGTAACAAGGGGAAAAAATGCATTATTTCATTTATAAAGCAGTGGCCCAGACTCTGTTTGTTTGTGGATGCAGTGAAAGTAGCTCCGCCCCTTTATATTTCCACTTGATCATATGCCATCTACTGCATAATTCATGCACAAATTTATTGTTGAAAGAAATCTATGCATTTTTCTAGAATAGGACACACTTTCACTCACAACCACAAAAACATATCTTCAAACACACACACACACACACACTTCCAAACACTCACACACATGCTGTCTTCCGCTTGTGCATATTGAGAATGAGTATTGATCTTTTCTGGCAGTCGGCTCCAGTCTTTCATAGCGTGCTGTATCTGATCTCTATTCTTCACACACACAACAGTATGGGTTCTGGGCTACAGTAGCACTGAATGTTAAGCTCGGATGCCCCTTTCAGTCTCTCTCTCTCTCTCTCTCTCTCTCTCTCTCTCTCTCTCTCTCTCTCTCTCTCTCTCTCTCTCTCTCTTTCTTTAAGTATCTGTCCTTTTTTCTGAAGTATTGAGACATGTTTTGTTATATTTTTATATGAATGTATATGTCTCAGGGGTGAAAGCAGGTGGAGACCCAGGTCAAAATCCATTTCTTCTTGATTTTGAAAGTAGCTAAAAATTATTAAGCACAATTAAATTGTAGTGCACTATTTTGATTTCATTGGCAAACTATTTTATTTAGTGTAGTGCACTATTTACACAATTACTTTTACACAGGTTGCTTCCAGATTAAAAAAAATTAATTCAAGGATTCAAGTTCTAAGGTTAAAAATTGCAATGCATTAAAACTATATCATTGAAGGAAACATGAATGGAGCAGTCTTCAGGGAACAAAGCAGAAGCTCATCAGGCCAAGAAACACAAACAGGCAGAAGGTGGACATTTAACTCAAGATAATGACCCCAAACAAACAGGCAAAATAATTGTAGACTGCTTTCTACAGAAAAGAAGATGAAAGTCCTGACATGGCGTAGTCAATCCACTGATTCAGATCTCACTGAAAGGATGAGAGATTTTGAAATTGTGAATCTGTAAAAGGAACCCAACATTTTTGTATCGCTCTTGTCTCTAGTTTGCGAGTCATGTCCTCTCACTCTCTCTTTCTCTCTCTCCCTCTCTCTCTCTCTCTCTCTCTCTCTCCCTCTCTCTCACTCTCTCTCTCTGTTTCACTCTCTCTCCCTCTTTTCCTCTCTCTCTCTCTCTCTCTCTCTCTCTCTGTTTCACTCTCTCTCTCTCTCACTCTCTCTCTCTGTTTCACTCTCTCCCCCTCTCTCTCTCTCTCTCACTCTCTCTCTCTGTTTCACTCTCTCTCCCTCTTTTCCTCTCTCTCTCTCTCTCTGTTTCACTCTCTTTCTCTCTCTCTCTCTCTCTCTCTCTCACTCTCTCTCTGTTTCACTCTCTTTCTCTCTCTCTCTCTCTCCTCTCAGTCATACACTCATCACCTCAAAACTGTACTCACAGTTTCAGAAGGTTCACTGCTGGATGCAGAACGACCAAAGAAATAGTACAAATCCATACTGGAGAGGGTGCCAGGACCATCACAGGGCAACACACACTCGTGCAGTAACTCACACACATACCCCAACAAACAATGACACTTTGAATTTACTTAATGTATATCCCTCGATGTAAATGGTGTTATTTCATGCAATCATTTTACATTAGAAATAAATTCAAAGTGTAATTATTTTAGAGCGGGGCAGCTTCACACGGCCAGTGAACCTAACTATGTGTGTGTTTGGACTGTGGGAACAAAACGGACCACCCGGAGAACACCCACTCAGACACAGGGAAAACACAGGGAAAACTCCTCACGCACAGGGAGCTGGAGATGTGTGAGAGTGACGTTATCTGTTGTGCCACTGTGATGCTCAGGGTGGAAAAAAAGGGAACTATATTATTATTTTTATAATTTATTTTTATAAGGTGCTGATATCCAATTTTCCAAAGTAAAAAACGGTTCTTTAGGAAACCAATATTGTTCATATTATCTTTAATTAATTAGCAAATTTAATTAAATCCATCCTGTCCACCACCTACACAGCCACCAGTGTTCAGCACCTGACCATAAACACACCACAAGGTTTGTTCAAATGACCTTTGTAAGCTCCGACAACTCACTCTGTCCTCGCTCTGGGCACCTGCAGGGGTCACCCGATGTCCAGTGAGGGCTGGAGGTTGATTTGATTTCACCTGGTCAGTTGGCTCTTATCACGACTCTACAGGAACAAGCCATATGCAATCAGGCACACAGCGCGATCACTTCTGGCATTCACAATGGGGATTAATTGATCCACTAATACGACCAGATAAAACAATACTGAGCTGCCTGTGCAGACGCACGGACCAATGACGGGCCAGCGTCGAATGGAATCGGCCAATAGGAAGGACAGCCGGGGAAGACGGACAGCGCTGTGAAGACGGCCTCTGTTTGTTGTTGGAGAGTCAATTAGAAACACATTGGTGAGGGGACAGTGGAGGAGAATGGGGATTGTATTGAGCACGATCCGTGGCCGGGCAAACACAGTCCTGTATGCAGTCTTAAGACGTTCAACACACGTACGCCTATGCATCATCATGCAGTGTTTGCCTTACACTAATACACAGCACAAACACGCTGGCTTTGAAAACATAATGCACTGAATTGACTTCATTAAAATGTGTATAGAATTTCTCCATTTAATGATTTTATAACAGTGTGATATGTCGCCCTGTGAAGCACTGGCGCCCCCTCCAGGGTGTATTCCCGCCTTGCGCCCGATGATTCCAGGTAGGCTCTGGACCCCCCGCGACCCTAAATTGGATAAGCGGTTACAGATAATGGATGAATAAATGAATGAATGAATAACAGTGTGATATGATTATTTTTTTATATAAATAAAATAATATTTCTCCAATAACATTAAACAAGCAGCAGTGTCACTGCCACACAGCTCCAGGATCTCGGGGTCCTGGGTTCAAACACAGCCTTGGGTCACTCTCTGTGAGGAGTGTGGTGTGTTCTCTCTGTATCTGCATGGGTTTCCTCCAGGTGCTCTGGCTTCTTCTGACAGTTCAAAACCACAAACTGGCTGGGTGAAATTGTGCATAGCTGTAAGTGTGTGTGTGTGTGTGTGTGTGTGAGAGAGAGAGAGAGAGAGAGAGAGAGAGAAAGATTGGGTGAAGGAACTTATATCAAACATGTTTCCTCCTTTTATATCCCTGTCAAAATTAAATACGGAAAAAGAAATGCTTACATTTTCTATTGCACATGACACTATTTTGCAACAGTAGATATTTATTTAGTGGCAGGGTGGCGCAGCAGGTTAGTGTCGCAGTCACACAGCTCCAGAGGCCGGGAGGTTGTGGGTTCGATTCCCGCTCCGGGTGACTGTCTGTGAGGAGTGTGGTGTCTTCTCTCTGTGTCTGCGTGGGTTTCCTCCGGGTGACTGTCTGTGAGGAGTGTGGTGTCTTCTCTCTGTGTCTGCGTGGGTTTCCTCCGGGTGACTGTCTGTGAGGAGTGTGGTGTGTTCTCCCTGTGTCTGCGTGGGTTTCCTCCGGGTGACTGTCTGTGAGGAGTTGGTGTGTTCTCCCCGTGTCTGCGTGGGTTTCCTCCGGGAGCTCGGGTTTCCTCCCACAGTCCAAAAACACATTGGTAGGTGGATTGGTGACTCAAAAGTGTCCGTGTGTGTGTGTGTGTGTGTGTGTGTGTGTGTGTGTGTGTGTGTGTGTGTGTGTGTGTGTGTGTGTGTGTGTGTGTGTGTTGCCCTGTGAAGGACTGGTGCCCCCTCCAGGGTGTATTCCCGCCTTGCGCTCAATGATTCCAGGTAGGCTCTGGACCCACCGCGACCCTGAACTGGATAAGGGTTACAGATAATTAATGAATGAAGATATTGATTTATTTGTGTTTTGCAGAGTCCTTATGTAATTGATTTAGGTCAAAATTTTGCAAAGTTGGAATACCCTTAACCCATGAGTTACTTAGTATTGGTTCACGTTAACTTAACACTAGGCCGTATTTGTACTTACGATCACAACTCCAAAATCCCTGTAATGCTCCACTGATTAGGAAGACCAGAGCTTCTGTCATTGCTAATCTGGGCTCAGTGCTGCAGAAACTGCACTATGTAACTTCAGGAGAAGGGTAGAAAACCATCCCCCTCCATCCTCCTCCCCCTTGGTTCCAGCACAGTGCTGTAAAACTGAATTACACTCAGCAACTGTAGGGTGAGCCCAGGAGCAAAAAACACCAAATCTTACTCAGTGTTCCGTTAATTTGTGGATTGCAGCCCACGCTGTATGGTGTAACAGAACGTACTGATAAACAAGCACAAGTTCCCCGACTCCAGCTCACTGTATTACTCCAATAAACAGGATGATGCCAGCAGTGCGGCCATGAATCTAGCACAGCGCATGCATAAGAAAAGAGGCCATTCACGTCGAGAAAGGAGTGAAGGATTCTCTCCTGTTTGGATTTAACGATGGCCCCGTTCTATCCCTCCCGCACCTGTATCTCTTCAAATCTCCTCCACTCATAACCGGAAGAGAAATATGGCTGCCTCCCTTTTTTTTCCACAGGCATATTGATTTTGTGAGGGGGAACAAAGGAAGATGGAGAGGGCCAGAGATGCAGGGTGAGGAAAGCATGCCATTTAGTCCACGATGGCTGCTTCATAACATGCCAGTAATGGGAGATGTAGCTCTTTTTTTCCTTAAAGGGAAAGACTTTTCATGATTTAAAGTCACAGTGCTGTTGTGTTTACTGTAAGGTGCTAAATCAGATTTTTAATTCACGCTACAAAACACTATGATGTTAAAGAAGAGAAGTCGGAAGTCTAGCTCCCTGAGATCGGGAGGTCAGTCTGCCAACAGAATAAAACACTTTCCCTAGATACAAATGACAAGCAAAAACAGCTAGAAATGGGTTGCACAGCCTTCTACTATTCCTCTGCATCTCATACCATTTTCATAATGAGATATAGTAGCGCTATTGACTAACTGGAGGACAATTTCACTTGCTAAGGTATCATTTTTTGCAGTGTATAGAGTGCGGAGAGGCAGATCTTCATTTTGCAGCTTGTATGCGTGTGCGCACGTGTGTTATTTTCTTACAGTATGAGAGTGAGAGTGTTGAGCTTGTGTGTAGGTGATTAGTCTGGTTGGCCAGCGATAGAGAGAGTTGATCAATATCGTATTGATCGTAGCCGGGTAGAGTCAGGGGGATTGGGGGGGTGTGGGTGGGTTGGGGGTTGGGGGGCTGGGATGGAGGGAGGAATAGAAGAGGGATGTGGGGAGAGGGAGGGAGTGGGCTGCAGGTTGACTTTTAAAAATCCTTTACTCCACAGATGACAAATAATCTTTTGAATTAGAGAGAGCAGGGTGAAAAAAAAAAAAAATAAACCCAGTCATATTTCTGGCCAGTTCTGACAGCGCTGAAATGGTTCCGTCCAGCCGCTTTCGTGGCAGGCCTTTATGGGCTGTGCGCTGTGTGAAATCAACACGTACAATGGGCCTCTTTGCTTGAAGGCAGGCGTTTTATTTTTCGATATCCTCAAAAGGAAATAAGCACTTGGCTCCTTTGTAGCTAGCACGGCCAGACAGGCCGCATCGACGCGCCCAAACCGACCATCAATCAGACATAATCCTCCCTTTTTTTGAAGGAAGAGCCTGACCAAACATGTTAATGTGGTTAGAGAATAAAAGCCAGACACAGATTAGCGCAACCACATTTGCATAATGCTAACTATAGCTGCTTGTTTTCAATTATCGTTAGCAACATTAGCTGTGTCAAACCGGCCTGGTCGCTCATCTCAGTAATAGCATGAAATGCAGATTCTCCACATCATCACTTACTGGCTTTGTTTTCCTCCAATCAGAACAGACCTCAGATATCAGGATGTTTGTGGTTATCAGGACGTTTTTTTTTTTTTTGTCCTTTTTTTTTTTTTTTGTCCTTTTTTTTTTTTGTCCTTTTTTTTTTTGACCAACTTTTGCCCATTCTTGTTGACACACCTTGTGTTAAACATAAATGCAGTGTCCAAAAAGTCTTTTGATCATACCCTAGTTAGATCACTGTGTAGCAAAAGCAATACGGTGAATGGATTAAGGGCAGTACAGTAGCGCAGCAGGTAGTGTCGCTGTCACACAGCTCCAAGGCCCTGGTATTATGGATTCGAGCCCCGCTCTGAGTGACTGTGAGGAGTTTGGTGTGTGCTCCCTGTGTCTGCATGGGTTTCCTCCGGGTGATCCAGTTTCCACGCATGGTCCAAAAACACATGTAGTCATGGTAGGTGAAAAAAAAGTGTCCCTAGGTGTGTGTGTGAGTGAATGTGTGAGTGTGTGTCGCCCTGCAATGGACTTGCCCTCAGTGATTCAGAGTAGGCTCCGGATCCACAACAACCCTGACCTGGAAGAGGTTACAGACAATGAATGAGTTAATGAGTGAATTATTCTGAAGGCACCAATAGGCTCAGTGTTCAGTTTCGATTGTAAATGAAATGGCCTTAAATGGTCCCTGTCACCACCAGCTTAAAATGTAAACAAATCAGAATCCTTGTTTCTCTAAAATGTAGCATTTCACATTAAACCAATTTTAATTACTCTGTTTACATTCCATTATTCTGTTCATTTCTACGTTTTAAAATGTTGCTTGAAAAATTTTGCTCATGGGCTCCCCCTACAGTTACAGAATTGTATCTGATTTTGCCGCAGTGTCCTAAAACCAAAGGGGAGGAGGAGGGGGGTTGCTGTTATAGTGCAGTTTCTGCACTGCTGAGTCTGGAGTAGCAATGTCAGAGTTCTCCCTATTACAGCTTGTATTGTAAATACACAACCTAGTGTTAATTTAACCTATGAATTTACCTAGTATAAGTTCATGATAGTCTGTTCACTGCAGCCCACACCGTGGTGCAATGCATCCATCCATCCATCCATCCATTATCTGTAACCGCTTATCCAATTTAGGGTCGCGGTGGGTCCAGAGCCTACCTGGAATCATCGGGCGCAAGGCGGGAATACACCCTGGAGGGGACTGGTGCAATGCAGTGTTCTGCTAAACTGCCTAACTTTACCAACTCTCACTGTGTTACACCAACCAACTGGATAATGCCTGCAGAGTGGCCATGAATCTAGCACAGGGTAAAGAGTGAGATATATTCTTAGACCAATACCCTCCAATGATTTTCTGAACTCTTACACAGTGCTCTTGCAATTTTGAGAAGCTGTAAACACTCGGAAACATGGAGAGGAGGTCATGCACTTTGGCTACAAAGACTTCTCCAAGCTAACTAAACATAGACATGCATTCCCATTTGCTTTCTTTTCTTTCCCAAAGAACTACTGCTCAGGATGCTCCACAGACTCATTGTTGGTGCTCTTGAGTAAGACACTGGGAGTAATCAGAGTGTGCAGACAGTGGACGAGGGTCTTCTAAGCTGATTGAAGGGCCTCTCTTTAGCCAGAATGCCGGGAGGAAGCTTGCTTAACAATGGCAAGAAGCCTCACGAGGACGGCAAAGGCATTGTTAATATTATTGATCCATATCCTTGACTCTGGTGTGAAAACGTCTTCAGTTATGAGGCTGGCGTGTCTCGACTCTATATGCGGAATCTCTTGTCCTTGATTAGACACATGTGGAGGCTCTCCAGTCTTAACCGCCAAGGCTTCCAGTGAGGATTGCCCTGGCTGTAGCATGCCTGCGGTTATAAACGCTCTTTTTTTTTGTTTTGGTTGATTTGAATTGTTAAACGTGTGGGCACATTGTGTTGGCTGTGATTCATGCGGTGTGAACGGCTCAATAGGCAGAGTGTTGTGTTCAGCAAGAAGTGATCGAACCACAGGCAGGTGTGCAAGTTTAATCTCAATATTCCAGTTACACTTTATTAAAGTTTTAGGGCAGACCTGCCTTTCATTTGGAATCGCACAAATCTATAGATCCTAGCCTCGTTTTGAGGAAGGCTGTTTTAGGCTGGGGTCTGCCGTCAGTTTGAATTAAGGCTGGAGAATAAACCTGCTGACCATGTGTCTTTTAAACATGTTTAAAAACCCAAGGATGTTAAGATAACAAACTGCTGATCCCGGAGCTCTTTCCATTGGGTGCAGAGACCTAACGTGATCTGACAAGTCTTGTTTTAAAGATTCTTGGTAAAAGCTGGTACAAGAAATTGTCAGGTGTTCAAAACTGAATCAAGCTGCAGCTGATGGTAATGAAACCTTACAAATCAAAGGGGTTTCTTTGCTGTTGCTGGGATTGGGAATGATCCCAATGATGAATTGTTAAAAATAGAAGTCAAAGACTAGTAAATTGGGTTATCGTTCATTCATTCATTCACTGTAACTGCTTCATCCTGTTTGGGGTTGTGGCATGTCTGGAGCCTACCTGGAATCTTCAGATCCAAGACAGGAACACACTACTCACCCAGCTACACACACTCACACACACCTGTGGACAACCCACCTACTAAAATGTGCATTTAGAGTGTGGGAGGATAAACCGGAGCACTCGGAAAAAACCCACACAAACACTGGGAGAACACTGTATGGTAGTGACACCCCCATGCCATCTAAAATCGGCTTGACCTGGAATAAACCAAACACAGACCCCGGATTATGCCAAGGAACATAGTACATAGTGCACCTCTGTGGTAAGTGGCTGATACAAGGAAGGCACAGCTTATAACAATCTCAACAACATGTGTGGACTTCAGGAGGAGGGTGTCCAACAATGTCACATCAAATTTTACAGTCTGCATTTCTAGTGACCGTCCTGGCCATATGTCAGAGGTCATAGGTCATAAGGAAGGGACCTCAGAGGACCCATCTCTCTGATGGCTGTGGCCTGATCCATATAGGCATTTAAGCACTTAGAGAGAGTCCTTCTGTTAAATGCATTAACGCTGGAGATACCCTGTCCTATCTCATATTTTCATAGTTGACATGTTTAAAGGGACATTTCAGCCTCAGAATACCCTTTATTATGGCATTTGTCATGTGCGTACTCTATAGGGCAGCACTGCATCCTTCAAACACATGGGCTTGACTGAATCATTTTCATTCATCAGTCTTTTTTCATTACAATACTCATTACATATGTTATTGTAATGTCTCTCACACACATTGGGCACTCCTAACATGTTATAGCAGTATCGCTAGCTACTGATCAAGAGGCTGTGAAACACATATCATCACTGTCCAATCCAAATCATGTACCTTTCAAAACAGTAACATTTTAGGAGAAGGAAAAAATTATTTTTAACGTTCACTGGAAGTCCATCCATCCATCCATTATCTGTAAGCACCTATCCAATTCAGAGTCAAGGTGGGTCCAGAGCCTACCTTGGAATCATTGGGCGCAAGGCAGGAATACACCCTGGAGGGGGCGCCAGTCCTTCACAGGGCAACACAGACACACATTCACTCACACACTCACACCTAGGGACACTTTTGAGTCGCCAATCCACCTACCAACATGTGTTTTTGGACTGTGGGAGGAAACCTGAGCACCCGGAGGAAACCCACGCGGACACAGGGAGAACACACCAACTCCTCACAGACAGTCACCCAGAGGAAACCCACGCGGACACAGGGAGAACACACCAACTCCTCACAATTCACTGGAAGTCAGTGTAAAACAAAACTTTATTTCAAGTAATTTTGGCGCATTTTCTATTGGGCCATTCATTTTGAAATTTTTACACAGTGCTGTTCAAATGATGGAGTAAACTAAAAATCATGTTTTTAATTGGACAACAATGATACGTAGTGCTAGCTAACACTAACTGGTTATCCAATCTTTTCCCTTTTTCTTTTTTAAAGCAACAGTAGCTAGTATTTTAACCTCGTTTTTTAAACTAGAACTTCAAAATCAAAACAATGCTTCACTGTGCTGTAAATGGGAGAATACAGCCTCTGTTTTTGTGACACTCCGGACTCATCACTGCAGAAACAGTTTTAGATTTTAGACTTTATTACTATTAGCCCTGTTATTATTGGCTTCAGTGGCTAATGCATCACTGCTGAAACAGGCATTAATTAATGTTTGTTTATTTGAGCTCAAGCTCAAGCTGTGTAAGTATCAGAGCTACAGATCATCAAATGTTAATCCACTTTGGCCACTTCACAGTTGTGCTTATCTCACACAAATGAAAAAAAAATGCATTGCATTATTAATTATAATTGTGTAACTAGCAATTAATCATCAGCTAAAAATTCATGATCTAGGCCTAGGGTGCAATTTAGATATTATATATATTCCCAAACCCCCAATCAACAATCACACTAACTTAATAAATAAATAAATAAATAACAATAGAATATTATCTATTCACTACTTTAAAAACAAACAAGAAAACAAACAAACAAAAAATGCACACATCACTGTCCCCTAAAGTGTTCCAATACAGGTTTCCAGGTTTGTTTGAGACAGTCTTGTGCACCCTGGCCACAGCTGCATAAAGGCTCCATTAAAGCAAAATTAATCTCAGACAGCCAGCGTTTAAATGATGAAGCATAGAGCAATTTCCAGTCGAGAAGAATCACCTTTTTGGCCACAACCACACCAGCCATCACAACCTGTCGTACAGAAGATGGAGGAGCAGCCAGTGCTGTAAAATACCCATAGATTACAGTTCTATTCAATTTCAAATGTAATTGTACTCTTGAAAGCCAGTTAAATACAAAACAGGGCAAAATAAAAATAGGTGAATCCTCCTCTACTTTACATCCATCACAAAGTGGGGATACTGAGCCAATTTTGTTTGGAATTCAAATAAAGACGTTTCTGTGAGATGTGAGATATTATTTCTGCAGCCTGTTGTTTGGTTTATTCATCCTATCCTTGAATTTACTGAAGACAGGGACAGCAACACATTTACCCGACAGCCTCTGCTTGAGCCAATCACCCCAGATTCTCTTCCTTTCTCTCTTCCCGTCTTATAACATTTTTATCCTCCATTTTCACACACTCTCCTGAAACAGAGGACACCGAGGGGACTCTGTAAAACAGTAAAGAGGCACTTTGCCAAATCAATTGCTTTGTGAGCCTGGAGGTGCACTGGTGCACTGGAGAGACTTAGCTAACCCTCTCACTTTTACCATCACTATACCAAATGGACACAGAGGCCGGGGGGTCAAAGGTCAGGGCTGAAGGGGAGCCTAGTCAAAGGTGCAGTGCTTGTGTAAAATTCTCCAGGAGGAACGTTACGTAAGCGCTCACTATTGAGCCGGGTGTGTTGTGTTTATGATCTGTCACATGCAGGAAATGGTTTATCAGTGTTGGAAAGGAAGCGTTTTACTGAGAGGTCAAGAGGGTTCAAGGGGTATTAACTCGTATTTTAAATAACGGGGTACTTACCCATAAATCACTCACGCTCAATATATGGCTCTAAAATTTCACTGCCGAATCGGTCATTTTTAATTCTGCCATGTGCTGAAGAAGTGCATCATAAAAGTGGTGAGTGTTTTTGGTAGAGCACGGGCCCATCCATAATACATGAGTCGCCCTCATCTTTCTGAAATGGCTGCATCTTTAACGATACCCATATTCACTACACAATTTAGAGAGTTGGGAGCCATTTTCAGGTGTGTCCAAAAACACTGTGGGCACTATCTGCTGCACTCATATTTCCACAGTGTTATGCAAAAGGTATATAGCTACACTGACGTTGTGGTGATGTGTCAGGTAGGTGTCTAACAGAGTGGACAGTGAGTGGACACAGTGTTTAAAATCTCAAGCAGCACTGCTGTGTCTGATCCACTCGTCTTGGCACAACACACGCCAACACACCACGACCACGTCAGTGTCACTGCAGCTCTGAGAATGATCCACCACTCAAGTCATACCTGCTCTGTGGAGGTATAGTAGGGGTCCTGACCATTGTAAAGCAAGGTGAAAGGGGGCTAACAATGTATGCAGAACAACAGATGGCTGTAGTTGTAGAACTACACAGTGCTCCTCTATGGTCAGTGGAGCTGAGAGTATGTGCAATGAGTGTAGAAACAAGGAGGTGGTCATAATATTCTGATATGGTGGTGAATACTGAGCAGTGCATGCTTTATTATATACTGTATGCTGCATATTGCATCAGTATAATTATATACAGATATGGAATCACTGTAAATAATAATAAGACTAAGAATTAATGTCACAAAGAGTAAACGTGTAGTAAGGGAACCTGTAAAGACATACTTGACACTGCTATAAAATTACAAAGGATTTTCTCATTTAAAAAACAAATCTGACTGAAACCATGTTTTGAATCCTTTCTACCAAGACTAGAGCTAGGACCCTGGAGGAGTGCTGCAGTGAGATGTGGAAACTTGTTTACAAAGAATACAACAAGGAGGTCCATTCTCCACAATCCACATTATAATTTTTCACAGCAAAATCACAAACTCACAATGCATCATTATTTCTAGAAAGTGTTCCAGTGACTGACTTATCTGCAAACCTCTGCTTTTACAGTTCTCAAAGCTGGACTGCTAGCCGCTAGCTGATTGGGGCTTTAAAAGTAGACAGTATTATTGACCACATCCTGCCCACCTTTGGTCAGCATTTTTTATTATTCTGTTTAATCACACCACAAGGCCTTCCGCTAATACCTTTTATTCATTCGCATTCCATCTGTTGGCTGTTCCTTCTTTTAATTTCCCTCCCTCCTGCGCTAATTTCTCCCAAACACTTCTCCTTTCTTTGCCCTTGTCCTCCCCCCACTCACCCCATCTCAGGGCTCTAACGCATGGCTGTCTCCATCATGCCGCCGCCTTTAAATTAATATATTGATATTGACAAGCCATCTGCCGAGAGGCATAAATTATTGGAAGGGAGAAGGCTTCGGTCACATGACTTTTAGCATGCGTGATGATATACACCCCCCCCCTCAGGGATGGACACTGTAGGTGCCATTTTGAAATGCATGGTGGTCAGGCCACTGGACATGTGTTTGTTTGCAGATGTTTCCGTATTCTTAAACACAGGGGTTACCGTATATACTTTAAATTAAAGGAATACTTCAGCCAAAGGTGCCTATGGCTAAACAATCGATGAAAGTGAATCGCCACAAGTTAGCATGATTTACATAGATTCTGCTAATTGGTAACTGCTGTTTACTAGCCTTAAATCATTATTAGCGCTAGCATTATTGTCACAGTCAACTTCCTGAGAAATATTTGCACCCCTTGAGTATGACTTCTTTCGCATGTTTCTAAAGAGAGTTTTCCACACTCCTTTTGGCCGTGTGCATAGTTGGCACATTTGTCAATGTTCTAATCATCTAGATGAGGCTTCGCCAAGTTAAGAAGATCAGCCAATCAGCAGAGTGCCTCCTATGCCCTCTGGTCAGTGCTGACCCCCTGACCCCTTCCTCCTGACCCGTAGGTCAAGGATCACCTTCAAAGGTCAACAATCTCTGGCCACTGCACTGGACAGAGTCATCACCATGGATACGCCACTGCCCCTGGAGACAGCAGGAGCCATGGAAACGACCCTCGGAGGTACTACTTGAGCACAGGTTTGATGAAGTTTTGCAGGACTTCAGCTCCCCCTACTGGAAAGAAATGCAGCTGAAGAAGAGCATCCCAAGTCATGCATTTGATAGTATCTTTTTCTGAGAGACACAATGTATTACCCCTTACACACAGCTAATGAATTCACTTACTTTAATGTTCACCGATTGTGTAAATATAATCTCAAGATTTGGAAAAACATAAAATGAAATGGGGCGCTCTGCAGTACCCGCATAAGTGTGTAATGTCACAATGCTCGATGTGACATAAGGACATAACTGATATATCTAGGGATATATCTACCGTAGTTAACTCTTAACTTACAAGTCATTTTGCTGGTTAACTACACGTTCATTGTAGGCTAGCTGACTATAGTTTTAACATGGTACCTTTAAATGCTTATTGTACAAGAAATACTTCAGTTACCATTCAATATCAAAGCTTAGTTTTAAAAAAATACAGGATTAAGATTAGTTGATGTCAACAAATATATGTAAATGATGTAAACAAATATCTGGAGGGGGCTGAGAGCAAGGAGACGGCGGACCACTATTGGCCCAGTGAGGGCAAAGTTGGAGGTCCACTAGTGTTTTGCACAACGTTTTCTGGGTTTTAATCACCACTTTTAGACAAAATGCACACATTTTAGCACTTTTTCATTCACCTTCCAATTTACATTTATTTCCTTCATTGGGTTCTTTTGTTATCCTTTATAAATAAGATTAGTAAATAAATTGAATCCAGCACAGTGTCAACATTTTCAGCATAATCATTTTATATCAGGCTTATACTCATTATTATATCTCTCATAGTTGTTGGTAATATTTGTATTAGTTTGTTTTCCAGAATAAAAGTCTCTGTGAATTTAAAATCTATTTGAGGAGATCATAAATGAGTTATCTGTTATCTGAATCCAGTGAAACAATTTAATCCTTTATCTTTTAAATACACTTCAACAGCAGAATTGCGCCATCTCGCGTTTGGAAGTGCATTACTAGGTAGTGCAGGTATTTTAAACCTGATTTTAAAGAAAATATTATTAGTAAAATACCTGGCATTTAACAAAAGCTTAAACTATTACATACATAGAAATTTTTAAAATATACTGTGAAATATTTAGCAAGATTTCCACTCGTTCGTTAAATCGATTAAATTCAAGCCGTCACTAACAGGCTCCAAAAAAAACTGTGCGTAACCATGGCGTCGGCCTCGGGGGTCACGTGACACCGACACTCCCTTATTAGTGGTGGGCGCTGGATTATGAATTTTTGGAGCCGGTCTCATTAAAACATTAACACTAACTTCCATTTGGTGCAGTGTTTCTGAGGTAAACCTGGAAATGTCCGTTGACCTGCAGGAAGCCATGGTAACTCTCTACATTAAAACTTGCATATGTTTGAGGGAAAGGGCGTCAGGCAGGACTTTTCAACGCTCTGTGTTCAGAAATATGCTTCGTCCTGATGTTGTAGGTCGAGTTTAGGAACATATGATGTTTTATCTGGTATATCTGGTACTTTTAATACATAAAAAACGAATCTTAAGTGGCGTACCACTTAAAAGGTAAATCTAGTGTTAGGTCCAAACCCCTTTTCTAAGATTTGCTGGAGTGGCTGTTTGTGTTAGTATCCAGTCCAACAGAGATCACACATTACAAATCCCAGCCTGTGCACTAATGAATTAGTCACAGCAACCTCCAGCATCCATACAGGCAAACTACAAACACAGCTGTTCATGTCTGAGTACAGGATTTAATGATGCTATAAAAATGCAGGTATTGTAAGGGACTTCCAAAGTAACCTGGACCTTTCCTGAAGGTCTACTTTGCTTTCTTGCTTAGAGGGAAATTCCAAAGCTTTGTCAAAATATATAAATGAGTTGTAAACAAAGTAATTTAGAGGGCCATTTAATACTTACCATCTTATCTGTTAATGTAATAATCACAGTGATAAAACATTTAAATAATGGTAAAAAGAAATGTATTTGAAGACCATTTTGCCTGCAACAAACAAGATGTTTGGATTTTCTCTCTTCAATTCTCTGAAAACAAGGCTTCACACATCAAACCGTACTGAGTGGCTTAGTTTACACCTTCTCACTTTAATGATGTGGCTATCTTGATTCCCATTAAAGGTAAGATATAAAAGGAACTGCTTTGTGTCTCCTCCTCAGAACATGGTAGAGAGCCTGCCAGTGGCTGAGCTGCGCTCTCTGCTCTCTACTATGGGCAAGAACAAAAAGGGGCTGAAGAGGGAGCTAGTCCTGAGAATCAAGGAGCTCCTACAGAAAGAATGCAGGCCCGAAATTCTCTTTGTGATCCAAGACGTCTACCAACACCGTCAGTCCTCTAAGGCCAGCAACAGAAGCAACATCCCAAGCTCTGCTGAGGTCCAGATGTTTAAACTCCCCATGTATGACACACTGCAGACCATTGTTGCTCCAATGGCATTAGGTACAATACTATTATCACCGATTTACCATTAAAAAAATAAATAAAAATCTTTTCATATTTAAATTATAGATGCGTAACATTCCTTCAACGTGATGTGAATTGTTTACCACAGTGGTGAGAGTAAACGTGTTAATAATTCAATCCCTGAAAACTATTTCAATAGACATTGATACGTAATATGACTTGTGTTGCTAGAGCCATAGTGTTTTGATAGTTATGAAGTTATCTACAGCATATTTATTTAAATCCAAAGATGGTGAAGCAGGGTGTTTTATAATAAAACTGGCCCAACTTTCTCTTGTATTCTTTCACAGCCACCACTGTTGGTCTAAAACTGCATTCCAGCTTAATTAGTTTTCAACTGACTCAAAGCCAATTGGCTCGGTTAAAGAATTCACAGTAAGTTAACCTTTCCTATAACTAACCAGGGTTTAGATTTGATTAGATCAAAGTTTAAAGTACAGTCTGCTAAGGAATGCACCTCTGCAAATTATAATGTCCACTGTGTGTTGAATATCTTTTAAAATATTGGGGAAAATGCTCAAATGTTTTGTGACAAAGTCATGGCGTGTCTTACATTTAGATTTCTTCAGCAAATAAGTGCATATAACGTTTTGTTGTAAATTGATTGTCTAAGGGTTAATATCCAGCTCTTTGTCTCTTATGTCGTGCAGTTGTATTGTTCAAAATATTAATGTTTCCCTGCTGTTTTATTTAAATGTGTCACATTTATTGTTGAAAGCTAAAAATTACATCTCTCATCCCTGACTTTTCCAATGATTCCTGTTACCGTTTCTCTCCTCAGAGAGCCCAAATCTGGACTCAAGCCTCTTCAGGTGGTACTGAGGTGAGGCTACGAGAGAGAGTGTGAGAGAGTGTGAGGGAGATGTGTGAGACTTGATTTCGAGACAGTAATGTAAACATGAAATGCACTCAGCAGCAGGTAGGGGGTGCTCATGAGACAAAAAAGCCAATTCTTATATTGTATTCCTTTAACCCTGCTTGGTGACAAAGTGTAGTCTCCTGCTCTGATCCTGATGAATTATTGGTGTTTGAGCTGAATGTCATCAAACTGTGATTGTATTTAATGCCTGTTCTGTCTGGATATTTAGCAACAAAGTTTTTTTTTTTAGAATTTTCCATTAGACTTTTCCCAGGATTATAGTATAAAGTACATTTTACATGCTTTTTCGTTCATTCATTCATTATCTGTAAGCACTTATCCAGTTCAGGGTCGCATTGGTCCAGAGCCTACCTGGAATCATTGGGCGCAAGGCGGACCCTGGAGGGGGCGCCAGTCTTTCACAGGGCAACACACACACTCACTCACACACTCACACCTACGGACACTTTAGTGTCGCCAATCCACCTACCAATGTGTGTTTTTGTACTGTTTGAGGAAACTGGAGCACCCGGAGGAAACCCACACAGACACAGGGAGAACACACCACACTCCTCACAGACAGTCACCAGGAGGAAACCCACACAGACACAGGGAGAACACACCACACTCCTCACAGACAGTCACACGGAGGAAACCCACACAGACACAGGGAGAACACACCACACTCCTCACAGACAGTCACCCGGAGGAAACCCACACAGACACAGGGAGAACACACCACACTCCTCACAGACAGTCACACAGAGCGGGAAACGAACCCACAACCTCCAGGCCCCTGGAGCTGTGTGACTGCGACACTAACCTGCTGCGCCACCGTGCCACCCAACATGCTGTTTATAATCCCTAATTCGCAAATGTTTAGTCAGTAGAGGTCTACACTGTTCTCATATGTAGTATATTTAAAAGAGCAAACACTTCTCATCTTTGTTGTCTGAGTTTCAGATTTTGCTACACAGAGAGCATTGGTGTTGAAGAAGATCAGTATCCTCCACAAATTCTGGTGATTGTCAACGGCTGGAACTGTTCTCCACAGGTGGCTGCTTTCTCTGTATTTCTAAGGCTAACCTGAAAGAATGGCTGTTTGTTTGTTTTTAAAAGTATCTGTCCTTTCTTGTGGTTGCTCTTTTTGTGATGTACTCATAAATGAATATAATGACATTCTGTTATTAATCAGGTTCGCTATTCATCCAGTGCAGCACGGTCGGAGCCTTCTCGTCCCTGCTACCCGATCAATCTCACCCCGTTACTGAGGCAGACAGATAAGAACCTTGTTACTATATTCTGGAGGGGAAATGACAAGGTATACTCTTATTGTTCTAATAATTACTTTATTTCTAATATTGAATGTACAAACTTTGTGTGTTTGTTTTTGTTTTTTACAAAGTCAGGATATAAAAAAAAATAAACTCACAACAGTGTCATTCTGTTTTGGGAAATACCTAATGAGTCTCCGCCCCTTTTATTTGTGAGTTTGTTTGTAGCACTATTCTGCAGCTGTGTATCTGGTGAGGGTGTTCACTTCTGCCGATTTGCTGGAGCAGCTCCAGAACAAAGCAGTGGAGAGTAAGGAGCAGTGCAGGCAGAAAAGTGAGTGGCTTTACATTGAGAATCCACAGCTGTAGCTTTTCTTATCCTTGATCAGCCGTGCCTCATTACATGGTCAAAAAATACATCCACATACATGTGTCTTTATGCTTTTAAATATATCTTCACCAACAACGAAACAGTATCCACGTGTGCACAGTACCAATCAAAAGTTTGGATACATCTTCTCATTAGTCGTTGGTGGAATAGGGCTAGTCACTGTATAGAACTGTGTACCAGCCCCTAACTCTGCACAACACAAGCTATGGTCTCAAACACATTAAGAAGGGAGCAGTTCTACAAATTAACTCTTGACGAGGCCACAGCTGTTCACTGAAAACCATTCCAGGTGACGACTTCATGAAGCTGATTGAGAGAACGGCGAGTGTGTACAAAGCTGTTGTCATGGGCTGCTACTTTGAAGAATTCAATGTATCAAACGTATTTTTTTTTTGTTTACTACAAAATTCCATGTGTTGCGTCATAGTTTTAATGTCTTTTATATTTATTTACAATGTAGAAAATAATAAAAAACAAAGAATGAGAATTGAGGTGTGTCCAAACTTTTGACTGCTACTCCACATTCACAGTATGTGGAAAATGGTGAGTGGGTGTGTCCAAACATTTGCCTGGTACTGTATTTGTGATGAAAAAGAGCTAAATAGCAATTCATATATATTTTTCACAGCTCTTTAATGCGTCATGTTTTAGAACATTTTAACCACGTTGTGTGACATCTCCTTTTTTTTTCAGTTTGTGAGAAACTGTGCTGTGACTCGGAGAACGAGATCGCCACCACAGGGCTGCGAGTGTCCCTCATCTGCCCGGTAAAGATCCACATCTAATCCAGAACTTGCACTTTGAGTTATATTGTAAAGGTTGCAGTTGTACTAAGATTTAAAAACACTGACGTTTGGAACGCTAGGTTTATACATTATTAACACTAAATACATTTAGAAAGATGGAAGAAGATTGACACACTTCACACACACAGATAAACCAATGGTTTAAAATGTTATTAATATCAATTTTTTTTTAAAAAGTTATCTTAATGTTCTGACATTTCAAGATT
Source organism: Hoplias malabaricus (assembly GCF_029633855.1). Lineage (NCBI taxonomy): Eukaryota > Metazoa > Chordata > Actinopteri > Characiformes > Erythrinidae > Hoplias > Hoplias malabaricus. Next base: position 17,972,266 of record NC_089818.1, read on the forward strand.
GACAGAGCCTTAGAAAAATTGCTTTAAGATTCTGAAACGCTCCGTGTGAATGTGTTTTGCCTTGTCCGGAAAGCTTGCAAAAACCCGCATGTCCACCCCCTGTCGAGCGCAGTCCTGTGCCCACCTGCAGTGCTTCGACGCTGGCTTTTACCTTCAGATGAACGAGATAAAGCCTAGGTGGACATGTCCTGTTTGCCACAAGCCTGCGCCCTTTGAAACCCTGCAGATCGATAGGTAACATCCTCTCCACAGACACCTACTTTGTTATGATGAACCATTCAGTTTAGAGGGGTAAAGGCATTTGTTGTGATGATGACAGCTCAATTTAAGCAGAAAAACGTACATTTTGCCCATTCAAGATATTGTATATCGCTGTTGTCTGAACAAAACCTCAATTTCTGTCTCTTTCTGAAGTCTTTTCCATTATTTGACAACTCTACAGTGGTATGAGAAAGTCGTGTTGTGGATCAATAAAAATGATCCAACGTTTGGAAGAAAATCTTTTTGCATTTAATTTACATTAAAATCTAAAGCTTTTTTTTTCTTCTCCTGTAAAGCTACCATTTTGGAGATACAAGTACAGGCACAAGTCCCACTCTCTCTCTCTTTTTTTTTTTCATAAATATTTTAAAGCTGTTGAAAATGATTAATATTTTTGTACAGAGGTTATATTTCAACCTGATTCCTTTCACATAGTTTTGTTCATAAATTCATGATTTTTTTTGTGACCACTTGATCCAGTTCAGGGTCACGGTGGGTCTGGAGCCTACCTGGAATCATTGGGTGCAAGGTGGGAATACACCCTGGAGGGGGCACCAGTCTTTCACAGGGCAACACACACATACGAACACTTTTGAGTCGCCAATCCACCTACCAACGTGTGTTTTTTGGACCGTGGGAGGAAACCGGAGCACCCGGAGGAAACCCACGCGGACACAGAGAGAACACACCACACTCCTCACAGACAGTCACCTGGAGCGGGACGTGAACCCACAACCTCCAGGTCCTTGGAGCTGTGTAACTGCGACACTTCCTGCTGTGCCACCGTGCCGCTCCCTACCTGTGATGATGCCTCATTACAATCACTATGAGGGTGGTAAAAGTAATGGTTGTAAATAATTGTAAAAGACATAAAACCGCAGGTGATGTTCGTATACGAATGAGAACATAATTTAAACCACATGCTACTTGATCATGAGTTCCACTGCTTTAACCTGATTAAATCTCTTACCAATCAGCTACTCATTGCTTTTACATGACATTAGTGTAACGAGTGCCAAGTGTGTCTCCCATAGGTGGACCCTGAAGGTGACTGGATAGTTTCATAAACTCATATTATGGGAGAGAGAGGAAGTACAGCAATTATATTGTTGGTTAAGCTGACCGTGTTGAGTGTGTTTACATAGTAATGTTACCACTGAGATCTGATTTCAGCAGTTAGCAGGTATTTAAGTTTGTCATGTAAATAGCTATTGACGACTTATCAGATTAAAGACCTTACCAGATTTCAAATATTGAATTTTTGTAGGGTTGTGCTACATAACACTATCAAGACGCGCTGAATGGGAAGCACCACAGACTTGATATTAATTCAGGCTAAAATGCTGTAAGCTGAATATGTAGATACGAGCAAATGTGTTTGTTTTTGTGTAGTTTGCTGAGTGGCATCCTCCAGAGTACCAAGCAAACAGTGAAAGAGATTGAGTACCTGTCTAATGGCTCCTGGAAAGAAGTGAGCGAGAAGAGAGAGAGCATCAAAATTCCGGACCCCTCATCTCTTAGCTTCAGTAAGCAACACCTACCAGTAACCCCCCCCCCCCCCCCCCCCCCCCCACACACACACACACACACACACACACTTACTTATACACCCTTTAAAAATAAGAAAGCAATCAGTCTTTTTTTTTTTCCTCTTTATATAGCCTTTATTCTGACACCTAGTGGCTTGGTTGTATTAGATGCTGCTCTGAACCTATGGCCACTCTCATGTGGATACCTCAGTGTGTGTGGAGCATAAATAAAGCAGTTTCAGTCTTCAGCTCCAGGAGATGCATGATGTTAAATATTAATAAAAATCACTGTCAATAATATTATATTAATCATTAATATTCTCCTATTATTTTGGCTGAAAATGGTCTGTGTTGCCTGTATGATGATCTGCTTCCTGTGTTAGTAGATGATGATGATGTTGTGGATCTAACGCAGTGCTCATCTGACGACGACGATGATGATAAACTGCAATGCAACAAAAGAAATGTATGAATGTATGTAGAATGTATGTAGTGTGGGTTTTCTCTGTTAAATTTTTAATGTGGAATTGTTTGTGCATGTTTTTATTAGCACTGAATTTTTTTAGATTCATACAGAGTCCTGCTGGTAACATTCCCTATCATTAAATATCCTGACTTAAGGTTTGATAGAATACAGATTTGCGTTATGTCTACAGGGCATGTATTATCTTCCATTTTTACTGTTTCAATACAGAATGTAAAAACGTTATGCAGTTAGGGCCTTGTAAAATGCTTCTTATTTAATAAATTTGATTCAAGCTCTTACTGTGATCCTGTTTTAATACTCACGCCAAACTAGAACTAATACTTTAATTCACACTGTTTGTTCTGAACTTTGAAGACACTCAGGCTTCACTTTAAAAATAAGGGTTTTCTTTGTAAATTTGTAGTGCAATATCAGGCTATACATAAGGTGTTGGAACATTGCTGTGAGGATGTAATTGCATTCAGCATTAGTGAAAGAAGAGATGTTGGACTAATAGTTGTGGATCACATGCCACTCAATTCATCAAGGAACTGGAAGGTAATGCAATCCTATCCCTCCAGAGAATTGAGCTCCACCGCTCCTCATCGTCATGTGATATGATAACCCATAGCGGCAAAATACTCTTTAAAGGGATGTCTGGATTCCTTCAGACACTGGGTCGGTCGCTGGGACAGGGATTAGGCCTTGTTCTGTACTAGGGGGTGTTTTTAATGGTTTAAGCTTGAATTGTTATTCCAGTTTCAGGACTAACTGGAAAAAGTTTCATAAAGAAATCTCAAATATAAAGTGACAGCAGTGACTATCGCGAGATTTCAGACTCCGCTTTCTAGACCAGGAGCTCACTAGGCTAACAACATAGCAAGTCGTGGCTGTGTCTCAAATGGCCCAATGTACCCTACAAAGTGCACTTCATAAGTCAAAACGGATGGCTTTTACAGTCAAAACTGAATTAATTGTCCAGGCTCAGTCAAGGCCTGAATCTCAAATGTATCTATTCATATAGGTAATGCACGACTTAGATGTAGAAACCGTTATTTTATGATCTAAAAGTACACTATGTAGGCATCAGGGAGCCATTTGAGTTACAGCCCTAGCAGCTTTCCGCACTTTATTCAGGGACACTAACGTAACGTTCGCTGTTACCGGTGGCTTTTGAGAGCCGGGGAGTTGGAAGTTAATATTTATTGGGTTTTGGAGTACTGTCAAGTTCTAAGGGAGCTCGATGGTGTTGTTAATAATTCTCAGCAAACTGATAAGAAGTGTATAAGATTCACTGATACAGGTTGACGTTAGCCAACGGTTAGCCACTTGAGGAAGGTGTGAATTCGCGGCTAATCGTTTTTATATTTGACGTTACACTGTCGGTTATTGCGTATTAGTTCCTAGAAGCTGAAGTCTTTTTGAGTGAGATTTGAGTTCAAAGTTACGGAGGAAAGTTGTATATTTGCGTCAGTTTGTTCACCTGCTGCTATATTTGTCGTTTAGCTTTTCCTTACTAGGTTTATTTAGCTCTTTATGCTGGTCGTTTAGGTTCGCAAATCGGTAACGTTAGGCCTTCTTCGGGAGACGTGTCCTTTGTGAGAAAAATTTTATCTAAATTAAACGGGTAATTACAAAATTACAGCTAGCTTGAGGATTAAAACTATAAAAACACCTGTTAACTCCGACTGCAGTAGCTAGTTCACATATGCCTGAGGTGTATAATGTCTTATCAGTAGGCATAGTTCTATTAAAGGCTTGCCAAGATTGAATTATTGCACAGTTTACTGCATTCAAGTTTTAAATGTGGTAGTGGCCTGAGAATTCCCTAAGCTCCATGACAGTGTCCAAACAGTCACTTCCCTCCAAGGCTACTTCTACTTCTGTGCACGCCTGTTTAAAAGACGTGTAGTCCGAATTGTCAAGTTGAAAATGGCTCCTAAAAGAAGACCAGAACCTTTAACAATAGGCAGCACTGGTGACGCCCAGACCACAGGCTCAAACATAGGAGCTGCATCTGAGTAAGTTGTTTTTATTTTTACTTTTAATTTTTCGTTGTTTCTTATTGACATAGACTTTCTTTGGCTAAAAGTCAGTCCATTCTAAGGGGTGGGGTTTTCCAGAAGGATTACTGGATAATTTGTCTCAGTCTGAGTCACGTCTCTTACCTCTCCTCCTGTTGGTTAGGTTTGACAAAATGAATGGAAAGCTAACAACTGCCTGTTGTGATGGAAAAAAATAATACAGTGCTGGGAAAATCCAAAAGCACAGGTCTTTAAATAGAATAGTCAAATAAAGGTAGTATAAGATTGTATTTTTACAAGTCTGCTAGTTCTGCTTTTTCAAGCTCAGAAAACCTGCCTTTTATACATGAGTTGATAGATTTGCAATGTGTTTTTTTTTTTTTTTTTTTTTTTCCTCAGAGCAAACCTAGAGGCCCTTCAGAAGAAACTAGAGGAGCTTGACTTGGACGAGCAGCAGAAGAAGCGCTTGGAGGCCTTCCTCACCCAAAAAGCCAAAGTAGGGGAGCTGAAGGATGATGACTTTCAGCGCATCTGTGAGCTAGGAGCAGGAAACGGTGGGGTGGTTAATAAGGTCTGCCACAAGCCTTCGGGACTGGTCATGGCCAGAAAGGTGAGGGTCTGAACTAAAGGTGGCACGGTGGTGCAGCAGGTAGTGTCGCAGTCACACAGCTCCAGGGACCTGGAGGTTGTGGGTTCGATTCCCGCTCCGGGTGACTGTCTGTGAGGAGTTTGTGTGTTTTCTCTGTGTGCTCCGGGTGCTCCGGTTTCCTACCACAGTCCAAAAACATACGTTGGTAGGTGGATTGGCGACTCAAAGTGTCCATAGGTGTGTGTGTGTGTGTGTGTGTGTGTGTGTCTAGGTAGGCTCTGGACCCACCGCGACCCTGAACTGGATAAGGGTTACAGATAATGAATGAACATGGGTTTAAAATAGGAGCTACCACATCATCATGATATCAGATGTATTATCAACTTTAAAACATAAAAACAAATATCACTCACAGGTAAAGTGTGAATTTTGGTGTGTTGGTAAATAATAAACGTGTAATATTAATGCAGATACACTTGCTTGTTAATTACATTTCAAAGTTTCTCAAACAATTCTTTCTAATCTTGTTTTGATGTAGTTGATTCATCTTGAGATCAAGCCAGCAATCAGGAACCAGATCATTAGAGAACTGCAAGTCTTGCATGAGTGCAACTCTCCCTATATTGTGGGTTTCTATGGAGCCTTCTACAGCGATGGAGAAATCAGTATCTGTATGGAGCACATGGTAAGAGTATAAGGTGTCTGACACAAGTCAATGAGCATGTTATGTTCCATTAATTCTCTTATTTTTAAAAGCGATTTAGATTCTGATGTGTTCAGGTTTGTTGCTTCCGTTTTGATCTAATCTGTGCAACACTGTAAACCTCTAAATTGAAAAACTAACATTTTCAAACTGCAGGGAACTTTGTGATAATGAGATGCAGGATCGGGTGCATTGTGTGATTGTGTAAGAACATGAAGCTGCAGGGGTGCTATCTGTTCCTTCTAATGAGCCAAAAAAGCCATAGAATGGCTTTGGCAGCACTTCCAGTTTAGCTCACAGAGCAAGCGAGTGAGTCATTGTGTCTTGGATGGAGGAATGGAGATCGTGAGACAAGATCACAGATTTAAATGTGTCTCTGGCTGCAGGATGGAGGCTCTCTGGACCAGGTACTAAAAGAGGCTCGGAGAATTCCAGAAGAAATCCTAGGGAAAGTCAGTATAGCTGTAAGTATTTATAAGATATTTTTAAGTAGCTGGAAGTATGGTAAACTGTTTTTAATTATACATTCATGACAGATACATCATTACACTTGTTCTTAAGAAATGGACATGTGATCTTTTACCATGTTTTATCATTTTACAGGTTTTAAGAGGTCTTGCCTACCTTCGGGAAAAGCATCAGATCATGCACAGGGGTAACAGAACTGTATTAACAAGCTCCAATGGACTTTTAAAATGAGTACAGTATACAGTTCATCACTGACACAAAAATACTGATTCAGTAAGCACCGTTTTTCACAAATGCAGATGTCAAGCCTTCTAACATACTGGTGAACTCGCGAGGGGAGATTAAGCTGTGTGATTTTGGAGTGAGTGGCCAGCTCATCGACTCAATGGCCAACTCTTTCGTAGGCACAAGGTCATATATGTCGGTAAGAAAGTCTTCTGCTCCCAACTAAGCTGTCTGAAGTGACCAAAAAACTGTACTGTACAGTAACTCTCAGCTCTAAACTATCAAGTGTAATGTCCACTATTCTGCCTCTTCCTCAATTGTGTATTTTTTTTTTTTAATCCCAAGCCGGAGAGACTGCAGGGCACTCACTATTCGGTGCAGTCAGATGTGTGGAGCATGGGGCTCTCACTTGTTGAGCTGGCAATCGGGCGCTACCCCATCCCTCCCCCAGATGCAAAAGAACTGGAGGCCATTTTCGGGCGTGCAGTGATGAGTGTAGAGGAAGGAGAGAGACACAGCACGTCACCCAGACCCAGACCTCCAGGCAGACCTGTCAGCGGTATGCCGCACACTGCACTTTAGCATTGCTTTATTTTATTTATGTCTGATTGTAAACACTTTGGGGGCGGCACGGTGGCGCAGCAGGTTAGTGTCGCAGTCACACAGCTCCAGGGGCCTGGAGGTTGTGGGTTTGATTCCCGCTCCGTATGTGAGGAGTTGGTGTGTTCTTCCCGAGTCCGAGTGGGTTTCCTCCCACAGTATAAAAACACATGTTGGTAGGTGGATTGGCGATTCAAAATTGTCTGTAGGTGTTAGTGTGTGAGTGAATGTGTGTGTGTGTGTTGCCCTGTGAAGGACTGGTGCCCCCTCCAGGGTGTATTCCCGCCTTGCGACCAATGATTCCAGGTAGGCTCTGGACCCACCGCGACCCTGAACTGGATAAGCGCTTACAGATAATGAATGAATGAATGTAAACACTTTCACTTACTTACTGTCTGACATCTAATGTTGAAATGCGCATGCACAAGTAGGAACTGTTAGTTCAGCCGTATTTCACAGAAAGAACGTAATGTGGCGCTACTACACCGTCTGTTGATAGTTCAGCCATATTTCACATTGTAGTTCGTGAACTAATTTTGGAACCGTTTGGCATGTTTCCTCCGATATAAACTGGTTTCGCGAACCAGAAAAATTAGTTCACAGCTGGAACCAAAGAACAGTTTCTCGGTGGGAACCGTGGCTCAATAATAGGAAATAAGACAGGAACAGGCTCCGTTTGTGTGTTTCTGGGGCTACGTTGGTTAGTTCACAAGCTCAGCAGGACGGCTCGGATCTCTGCAACATTTCCACACGTATTATATCTCACAGAGAGAGGACTGTGGAATTTGTCGTATTTCACGTGAGTGTGTGTATTTGTGTTGGGGAGACATTTTGTGGTGTTTATAAAACTCCATACAGCTGCAGACAGCCACATTAAACTTTGCTTTAACCAGTTACATTCAATAAATAAATAATTGTAATTTTTAAAATTAGCAAAACACTTGGTCTTATTTGTTCTTTGGTGGTCGATCATCTAGTATTTATCTTTTAATAAAACGAACAAGAAAAACACTGATGCTGGTGTTATATTATGAACAAAATTCGTGCTCCTTTTTCATTTCTGCATTTATTACCTGCCGTCCATGTTTTCTGTACAACACACTCACACAATAAAAACCACATGTAAACAAAGAGACACCTCTGTGACAATGGCTATATGGCTAATGGCGGTCCAGCAAGACTCGGCTCTTGTTTTAATGTGGCTTGTAGTTTTGTGGAAGCCTGGCTTGCATTATGTATGAGCATAAGTGACTACTATGAAGTTTTTCATGCTCTTATTTCATTTTTATTTTTTTATGTATTGCAATTTTCCTCCTGTAGGACATGGGCCTGCCATGGCTATATTTGAGTTGCTGGATTACATCGTCAATGAGGTAAGGAATGCTCAACTTAGTTTTTAAATTTCTCACAAAAATCATAGCTGCTGGATGGTGCATGTATGCTTTATTTACTCTAAATACTGTACTTGGTGTGTGTTTATAGCCTCCACCTAAACTGCCTCATGGAGTCTTCACCTCTGATTTCCAAGACTTTGTATACAAATGGTAAATATACATTTAATCTTTTCATTTTAGCAGCACTTTGAATTTATCTTCTTAAGAAACCTTTAAGAATTTTTTGTTTAAACCTGTTCTAGTAGGTTTGTGACTGTTTTCATTATAATATGTATTTTTTTGTTGTTGTTGTTTGTTTTGTTTTGTAGTCTCATCAAAAATCCTGCAGATCGGGCAGATCTGAAGATGCTGATTGTGAGTAACTGTGTGACTCTCTATTGTACTAAAGGTGGCACAGGCCAAATGTGGCTTGTAAAACTAAAGGTTTTGAAATCAAAGCCATTTTAAAATACTAAGTATTCACATGTATGAACAAAAATCAGATTTTATTTTGTGATCAGGGCCCATCTGAAAAGCTTTTTGGAATGAAATGTACTCCAGGAGAGACATGTAGCTCCTGAACACATGATTAAAAAAAACAAAACTGATAATTTATTGGTGGCGCAGCAGGTAGTGTCACAGTCACACAGCTCCAGAGACCTGAAGGTTGTGGGTTCGATTCCTGCTCCGGGTGACTGTCTGTGAGGAGTTGGTGTGTTCTCCCTGTGTCTGTGTGGGTTTCCTCTGGGTGACTGTCTGTGAGGAGTTGGTGTGTTCTCCCTGTGTCTGCGTGGGTTTCCTCCGGGTTACTGTCTGTGAGGAGTGTGGTGTGTTCTCCCTGTGTCCGCGTGGGTTTCCTCCGGGTGACTGTCTGTGACGAGTGTGGTGTGTTCTCCCTGTGTCCGCGTGGGATTCTTCCGGGTGACTGTCTGTGAGGAGTGTGGTGTGTTCTCCCTGTGTCTGTGTGGGTTTCCTCCGGGTGACTGTCTGTGAGGAGTGTGGTGTGTTCTCCCTGTGTCCGCGTGGGTTTCCTCCGGGTGACTGTCTGTGACGAGTGTGGTGTGTTCTCCCTGTGTCCGCGTGGGATTCTTCCGGGTGACTGTCTGTGAGGAGTGTGATGTGTTCTCCCTGTGTCTGTGTGGGTTTCTTCCGGGTGACTGTCTGTGAGGAGTGTGGTGTGTTCTCCCTGTGTCCGCGTGGGTTTCCTCCGTGTGCTCCGGTTTCCTCCCACAGTCCAAAAAACACATATTGGTAGGTGGATTGGTGACTCAAAAGTGTCCGTAGGTGTGAATGTGTGTGTGTGTGTGTGTGTGTCACCCTGTGAAGGACTGGCGCCCCCTCCAGGGTTTATTCCTGCCTTATGCCCATGATTCCAGGTAGGCTCTGGACCCACCGCGACCCTGAACTGGATAAGCGCTTACAGATAATGAATGAATGATTATTTATTAATGCAAAATTAATTGTTAAATAGGTAAACATTATTATTTTTTCTTGTTTGTGTTCAGTTTTCTTTCTTTGTAGTTTCTTATTGCAATTATTTAGAGCCACTCCGAAAAAACAGTGATGTTTTCTTTTTGTTCCCAGAACCACACATTTATTAAGCGCTCAGAAGTGGAAGAAGTGGACTTTGCGGGCTGGTTGTGTAGAACTATGGGCCTCAACCAACCCAGCACACCCACCCGGACAACTGAATGAGAGAAAACTCCTCCCTTAAATACAGTCTCACTCAGTTCTCTCTCTCACTCTTTCTCTCTCCTTTTTCTTATTTTTTTTTTTTTTTGTTTGCCGCCTTTAGTCCTGCCACATTTTTGCACACAGTTCTCATTTACAGAGCAATGTGTATACACGCCATAAACTTGAATACAGACACTGCCCAAGTGAAAGAAAGCAGTTTTCTACTATGTCTGGCTCCTGCAAAGACACACACACACACACACATATCTCTCACAGTATATCAAGTATATTTTCACATTCAGTAATATGCATGCACACACACACACACACACAAATACATACACATACATACATTATTGATTTAAGGCCTCTCAGGTGAAACTTATATTAAATAAAGAAATAAATGTATAGAGATATGTCTTTATCCAGGCCTAGTTCATGTGCTACAGTTAAAATATATATATGGACAAAACCTGCACCTCAGTCACTGTTGTATCAGACAGTCGTGATGAGTTCAGTCTTTCTTTAGTCTTTGCCATGAACCAGAAACGATTGTATGTGTCATTCAGCCTTTATCTCAATAAAAAAAACGTACGTGATTTCTTGTAGCTTTCTTTGGTGGTTGTTTTCATTGTGAGATGATGATAAGGCAAGCGAATACCATTATTAAAAACATTTATATGAGACACACACACACTAGCTTTTTGGTGCTTTGCTCATTTTTTAAAAAATAATGACACTGAAAGGGATTGTAGAATAAGCAAATTTTGAACAGATAAATTCGGTACTACGTGTCTGAAAGGAAGCTGAGCTCTCAAGAAGCCAGGCCTCACTGAGAAAAGGAAATGGACATGAAGAAAATTTGCAAATCAAATATAGAAGTTACTGGTCTCAGAACAGTGGACTGGCCCCACGGCCCAGATGTCAACATTATTCAATGCTTTGGGGGGTGACTGGGATTGTGAGAAGAAGAAAATGAAACCAACTTCTAAGACTGAACTGTAAGAAGTGGAAGAACATTTATGGAGATTTTTTTTTATTCTTTAAAAAGAATGTCCCCCAAATTAAAAAGGAACTCAGATTATGCTGAGGTTGGTTGCACTTAATAATGCATTCATCCTGTTCTGGGACTGAACAAACAACCCCAGGACTAATATTCAAAATAGCAGAAAAATCTGCTGAACAATGAATATAATAATTAATAACTCTTCGTGCCTAGAAAGTCATCTCAGACAGCACAGGAATATGAATTTTGACATTTTATATCACACATCTAAGACCTTTATCTGTTTCTCCATACACGCTGGGGAAGTTGCAATTTCATATTCCAGCCAGCAGGGGGCAGACGCTTCATCACTGTTTACAGCAAAGCGTGCACACTAAAGAGATTTTGAGGGGTAGTGGTCTTTTGACCTATTCATCTGATTCTGTGTTTTTATACTGTTCCATGTTTAATAGGAACAAGAAGGGTTAGTGCTTATACTCCATAAACAACCCGCTAGGATCAGTCTTCGTGACAATAACCTTGTTTGAGAATCAACAAAGGAGGAATCTGATCCTGGATTAGTAATCCTACTCCAAATCTCTTACGTTCTAGACTTGATTCTCTGTCATTGGTCCACACTGTAATCTGAGTCATGGAGTTCATTATGTGATCACAGTTTCCATTGGAGAATGTGTTTTGTCTTTGTGTCTTCTAATATTTACTTACATATAAACTCTGCTAGGACTTATTATTAACTTCATACATATATTCTCCTCCACGATCTTGTCTTCCATTCCCTCCTGGCCTCATTGTGATGGCCCAAACAAACATTTTATTACCCCAAAGTCACTGTTTTATAGCCCGGTTTATAGCTCTAAATTCCTGTGGAGAAAAAGACACGAGACACTTCTGTCCCAGATGAAGACGACATTATTTACAGCATCGAAACTAAGAATGTTCTTAGTCGTTTAGAGATTTTAGTTCAGCTGCAGATTCAGATTCACAGGACTGTCACTGAGATCTCAACACAAAATTAAAGAGACACTGGTGATGGTCCTGGGCTTTTTTCTCTGGACAAATACTTAAGCAGCAGGAGACTTCAGCTAATTTGATCAATACAGATATTTTAGTGAGAGTCCATCTTTGATCTTTATGTACTTTAAGGCCTTAAACTCTCTAAATGACCTTCAAAACAATGTTTGAGGAAAATGGCAGGTTATGTGTATGTGTAGCTTCTTCATAAAGTAATAATGTTCTGTGATTTAGTTGTTGGAGGCAGTAAAATGACTTCAGCTGTCTGGTTCCTATCAGTATCAATGTAAACAATTCTATATATGTGCATTGCTCTGAAATGAAGCATTTCCCATCAAAACCATTGTGAGTGACTGAGTTCACATCTTTACCATTTAACAATTCAGACCATTTAATAAATGGTGGTGTTCCCCTTTAAGAACGGACTGCTGCATTGGCTTGTGCTGGGGCTTTTTTTTTTGTGATTGTCAGCAGCAACTTTAATTAAACAAACACCCCACACTGCCCCCCATTCTGAAACAAACTGCTGTAGTCTGGGACCATCATATCACACCCCCACTCCACCCACCACCCCCAGCCTTCAAAAAAAAAAAATACCCATTTGGTCCAAATACTGCTGGATGTAATAATATGGCCGGATTGCAGAGAGGATGCTGGGCATTTGCCCCACGGCTGTTTTCTCCCAGACAAACAGGACGAGGTTGCTTTAAGCCCTCTCTCCCCTCCACTGCGGCAGCAAAGTCTGCAGTCATTAATATGCAAAAATGCAAATGAGTGGGTAATTAAGAGCAGGAGTTCTACAGAGGCTCTTTGATTGCTAATGAATTCTAATCCGCAAGAAAGGGGGATGGGTTGATGAAAAAAGAATGAGGGAAAAAGAGAGCATGGCGACGGAATGAACTCGATGCACTGTCTCTCTGTGTCTCTCTCTCTCTCTCCCTTTCAGTCTCTCTTTCTCTAAAGAAAGATGGACCGTCCTTCACTGTGTCTGCTGATAAATAGTTGATTTGTCCTCTACACTAGGACAGAGGGGAAGAGTATGGTCAAGCGAGTGTGCTACAATATATAGGCCGCAGTGAATAATGCAGAGTACAACACAATCCACAATCCATCACACTGGCGTCCATGATTAAAGGGCCCTTATCCCACATTTTACATCACAGTTTCAAACTTCTTGTCATCCTTTTGAAATAAACAGAATGCTTTTGTCCTCACCGACCCGCAGAGCTTTTACAATGTCCATAAAAAACACTGAATGGAATGGGAATGGCTCACCAAGCCCAACACCAAGTGTAAGCTAGAGGGGAATGTTCTTCAGACTGATGGAGCACCACTAAATATAGTTGGCCATTACCTACCCTCCTCTAAAAGTTACATAGTGCAGTTGCTGTGGTGCTAAGCCCAGCGCAGCAAAGACAGAGGATCTTTTCTCCCTAGTACAGGTCAGTGATGCATCAATGTAATTTTGAATTTGTAATTTTAGGGTTAATATAGTACCTAGTGCTTAGGGTGACCAGATCTGAGATAATGAAATACAGGTCACGTCTTCGAGGGGGGGTTTGATGAGCTCTCGCCCCTCGCTCGCTGCCGTTGTACGCTTAGCTGAACCCATGTGTGCTTTTAGGTCTTTTACAACTTTATTTGCTACACAAAATATGGGAATTTCTTTCTTAATTAATCCGAGAACTTACATTTACGTTTCGGAATAGCTGCTCGAGCTGAGGGTGGGTACATGAGTAAACAAGGACTACTGACGTGCAGATTGACCAATTAAATGTTTACAGAGAAGATTATCGACCAATAACGGTAGCGCTACAGTCAGACCGTCCAATCAGAAGATTTTAGGCTACTTCACCACGCCCCCTTCTCACTCAAGCGAACCAAACGGAGTAGGGGAGGGCGGGACAAGTTTGTGAACGAAACTTCTCGAAGCACTATGTAAGCTCTAGAAAAACACAACGTTTGTGAAATTCCGCCTGGACATTTTTTTAATTCTAAAAAAGAAGACATGTCCGGGTAAAACAGGACGTCTGGTCACCCTACTAGTGTTCCATTAATAGCTTTGATATTGGTAGAAAAGAGTTGAAGAGTTAAGGAGTCCACAAACACTTGGCTCTGTGGTGTGTGTAAATGACCTCTGTTCTGGTCAAACCTCTAAAAGAATGAATGATACTAAATAGGTCATCCAAGTTTTCCTTAAAAATAATCACATAAATCTTTTTCAGCATTCAGCAACTTCCCATTGACTTCTGTAATAAAATCTGCTTCCAGTCAGGCAGGCTTTTTTTTCAGTGCTGTTTTGAATTGCGATTACTGACCACGGTTAACCACTGTATGCAGCAGATAGAGACTAGGCTTGTCTCTGCTTAAGTATTCCTTTAAGATTAGTGGGGTATATAGGGAGGGTGGGGCTTAATAAATATTTTTCCCATAGGCTCTGGTGTGTGTTCTTTGGCAGGAGTTGGCAGAAAAGAGCATGTTGCTGCGAGTTGCCATCTGACCCCCATTGAGAACGAAAGCGAGAGAATGGGGTTAGGTGTCTTGGCAAGACTCGAACAATGGCAGCATATGTGTTGCGAAGCCCAAATGATGTCATATTGTCGTTTTGGCAAGCAGTGACTTCACACACACACACACACACATGCACGCACACACGCACGCACAGAGCTGTTATTGTTGTTCAGTGCTCCCTTGATAGACCACCCCCTCACACACACAAACACACACACACTTACTCATACACAAACCCATGTTCTTCTAATCATAAATCTCCTGGTATGCAGCTGCATGCAGCAGTTGTAACATTAACACTGCAATTCTGTGTTTATATTTAGTACATTCTTTTATTAAGACGGCAAATGTGCTGCAAATGTGCTGCAAATGCAATGATATCTGGCATTAGCTTAGCATATCATCCCAGACACTCTGAGGAAACCAATGCTGCTCGTGACAAACCAGCTTTTGCATGTTTTGTTACATACTTTCATAGGAGTTTGTCTAAATAAACCAGGGATATTTAATTATAATCAGACCCATAGTTTAGAACCAACTGGAGTCAAAATCGTTATCATCTGAAAAAGCTTAGATATTTTCCATATTTTAAAATGCCCATATGCTACATTTGCAGATGAAAAAGACTCAGTTCACTCACTCACTCACACAGTTACTCGCTCATTCAGTCACTCACTAACTCTAACTGCTTTGTCTTTTGTCTTCCTATAATTTTTGCTCACCTGAACTATATTGAACTTGCACACACACACACACACCCACACCCCCCCCACACACACACACTTCCTTTCTTTACTTGCACCGCTGCGACCACAGAGCAGCACAGTAGCACGATGCATGCTGCAGAGGTGTATGTGTGTTTGTGTGTGTGTGTAACAGGAAGTGTGTTCTGTGTGTACTGTAGCAGGAGCGTGGGCGTTCAGACAGGGCCTCCCCAAAAACACGCTCTGTAATAGGGATCCCAAGACAAAAACACTTCAGCTGATAGTGACCACTGCTTGTTTAAAGGAACAGATGACTGACCAAAGCTCATTTTTTCATCATTGCCACGTGTCACTCATTTCTGTTACAGTACTGAATTTCATGTTTAAACAGGTACAGAGGGGGGAAATGCACAAATTCATATACAAAAAAATAATATTCAGAGAAATCACAGTCATATATTTGTTCATTTATTGTCTGTAAACACTTATTCAGTTCAGGGTCACAGTGGTTTCAGAGCCTACTCCGAATCACTGGCGCAAGGCAGGAACACACCCTGGAGGTGGCGCCAGTCCTTCACAGGGTGCCACACACATTCACCCACACACTCACACCTGTGGACTTTTTTTAGGAGCCAATCCACCTACAAGATTTTGGACTGTGGGGGGAGACCGGAGCACCCACAGACACGAGGAGATTGATTTATTTTTATTTTGGTTACCACTTAAATCCCAGTGCAGACCCTGTCTCTTCCTGATCACACAGCACAATGCTAGAAATGTAAGCGTAGCATAATGGTGTCTTCCAGTGTAAAATGTGAAAATGGTGAAAATCCACGTGTGAGTGACTGGATGAGGGTGTGAAATTGTCTACAGGTGTGAGTGTGTGAGTGACTGGGTGAGTGTGTGAAATTGTCCACGGGTGTGAGTGTGTGAGTGACTGGATGAGGGTGTGAAATTGTCTACAGGTGTGAGTGACTGGGTGAGTGTGTGAAATTGTCCACAGGTGTGAGTGTGTGAGTGACTGGATGAGGGTGTGAAATTATCCACAGGTGTGAGTGTGTGAGTGACTGGATGAGTTTGTGAAATTATCCACAGGTGTGAGTGACTGGATGAGTGTGTGAAATTATCCACAGGTGTGAGTGTGTGAGTGACTGGGTGAGGGTGTGAAATTATCCACAGGTGTGAGTGTGTGAGTGACTGGATGAGTTTGTGAAATTATCCACAGGTGTGAGTGTGTGAGTGACTGGATGAGTTTGTGAAATTATCCACAGGTGTGAGTGTGTGAGTGATTGGGTGAGGGTGTGAAATTGTCCACAGGTGTGAGTGTGTGGGTGACTGGATGAGTGTGTGAAATTATCCACAGGTGTGAGTGTGTGAGTGACTGGGTGAGGCTGTGAAATTGTCCCTAGGTGTGAGTGACTGGGTGAGGGTGTGAAATTGTCCACAGGTGTGAGTGTGTGGGTGACTGGATGAGTGTGTGAAATTATCCACAGGTATGAGTGACTGGGTGAGGGTGTGAAATTGTCCACAGGTATGAGTGACTGGATGAGGGTGTGAAATTATCCATGTGTGTGAGTGACTGGATGAGTGTGTGAAATTATCCACAGGTGTGAGTGTGTGAATGACTGGGTGAGTGTGTGAAATTGTCCACAGATGTGAGTGACTGGGTGATGGTGTGAAATTGTCTACAGGTGTGTGTGTGTGAGTGACTGGATGAGGGTGTGAAATTGTCCACAGGTGTGAGTGTGTGAGTGACTGGGTGATGGTGTGAAATTGTCTACAGGTGTGTGTGTGTGTGTGACTGGATGAGGGTGTGAAATTGTCCACAAGTGTGAGTGTGTTAGTGACTGGATGAGGGTGTGAAATTATCCATGTGTGTGAGTGACTGGATGAGTGTGTGAAATTGTCCATAGGTGTGAGTGTGTGAGTGACTGAACGAGTGTGTGAAATTGGCCACAGGTGTGATTGTGTGAGTGACTGGATGGGTGTGTGAAATTATCCATGTGTGTGAGTGTGTGAGTGACAGTGTGAGTGTATGAAATTATCCACAGTTATGAGTGACTGGGTGAGTGTGGGAAATTGTCTACAGGTGTGAGTGTGTGAGTGACTGGATGAGGGTGTGAAATTATACATGTGTTTGAATGACTGGATGAGTGTGTGAAATTATCCACAAGTGTGAGTGTGTGAGTGACTAGGTGAGTGTGTGAAACTGTCCCTAGGTGTGAGTGACTGGATGAATGTGTGAAACTGTCCCTAGGTGTGAGTGACTGGATGAGTGTGTGAAATTATCCACAGTTGTGAGTGTGTAAGTGACTGGGTGAGTGTATGAAATTATCCACAGGTCTGAGTGTGTGAGTGACTGGGTGAGTGTGTGATATTATCCACATGTGTTAGTGACTGGGTGAGTGTGTGAAATTATCCACATGTGTGAGTGTGTGAGTGACTGGGTGAGTGTGTGAAATTATCCACAGGTGTGAGTGACTGGGTGAGTGTGTGAAATTATCCACAGGTGTGTGTGTTTGAGTGACTGGGTGAGTGTGTGAAATTATCCACAGGTTACTTCATTTCTAAAGCTTAATCATTCATTCATTGTCTGTAACTGCTTATCCAGTTCAGGGTCTCGGTCAGCCTGGAAACTACCCGGAATAATTGGGTGCAAGGCAGTAACACACCCTGGAGGGGGCACCAGTCTTTTGTAGGGCAACACACACACACACTCCTCACAGTCACCCGGAGCGGGACTCAAACCCCCAACCCCCAACCCCAGATCCCTAGAGCTGTGTGCCAGTGAAACTACCATGCAGTGCAGTGATCTCATGCCTATTGCTCATGCGGTTTACTGACCCCCAAAAAGAAGGACAGCGCAACGTAAAGTGATGAGTTAGCAAATGGCTTGCAAGTCTCAAAGGAAATGTGCATGTGTGAGAGCGAGGAGAGAAAAACTTTGAAGCTGTGCATGTGGTGGGCTTCATGTGTACTCGTCTGTGTGAGCAAGTGTGTTTGTTTTTGTATGTTTTTGGACCTGATATTTTGGAAGGTGATATTTTACGTAAGCCGTATGGGTTAACCCATTTCTTTTTGGTTAATGAGGTTAAGGTTATGGTTAGGTTTAGGGTTACACTTATTCACACATGTCTAACTTTATTACCAGTGTTAACTAAGGTGTATAAAGCCCCTTAGCACTGGGTTGTGGAGCAGTGCAACTGTGTGCTCTGCAGTGATGAAGTTGCATCCCATTTGTTTTGGATGAGCTAGAGTGGTGTTTGTGATACAGAAACCACATCCAGCATTAGTACCTGTTCTGACTTCCCATTACTGAACAGTACTCTTGATTTCAGAAGAAATGATGGATGATCCGTTCTTCACAAACATTTGGCCAAGTGTGTATATGATCCTCTGTCCTGACAAGGTATGAAAACAAACGTGTGTGTCCCTTCCCCATCTGCATAGTTTTTATGAGAATTGTAAACCACTAGGCCACAATGCGCCTGTCGGTGTCTTGTCACAGAATGTAATTCGCTAGAAACAGGTGCAGAATCATCTCACAGCTTTTAGTGTGCACTACTCAACCACAAGTGAACCACCTTAGTGACGGTGTTTAAGAACAACTACCTGGTAATGCCCCATGAATTTCAATACCTGCATCAGCAACCACATGGCCATGAAATGATGTGTTTATATATTTAAATGGTATGATATTATAACCAAATTTGGTGTAAGTGTATATCATGTTTTCGTAGTTATTAAAACATTGTCAGGATAAAGTTAATTAAATAGAAGATAACTGAGACAATAAGACATTATTTGTTAATCCATGTGATGAATGTATTCTATGGATTCTTAAAGTGTTTTACAGGGCTTATTATATTATTATAATATATGAGATTATGAATCTTTATCCAAACGTGTCTCAAGTGTTCACTGAAGGCAAAAAAAAATAAAGAGAGAAAAAGGTATTATAGAAGCTTAATATTTACTTGTGTCTGATAAGCCTTAATTTAACACAGCTCAGTATATTAAAGTATGCTAATGAGAGAAATACTCAAATATTTATTAGATATTTGTCTGTATTGTTAGCAGGAGAGTTAGCAGTTAGCTAAAATATATAACTGATGAGCATCTGTCACAGTATCAAATTTATGTTCCAGTTCTATCTAATGAACTCTCAGTGTAAACTTCCTAGTCTTGGCTTGTAATGTACTGTCCAGCTAGCATATAGCAATATTAGCATAATACAACAGCACCGTCTGATTTCTGACCAAAATTTAGAATACAATTTTGCAAATCCTTAGAAGCAAACATGCCTTTGTTTGTGGTGTTGTTACCTTTGTTTTACTTACTTCACTCTGCTGTCTCTGTTAGCATTAGCGGCTAGTATTACCCAAGTGAGCAGGCTACAACAGCTTCACACACTACAAAAAAGGTTCAGTTATGCTCACTAATGCCCCACTGAGAGGTTCAGAGGATAACGATGCAAACCTAAGTCTTGGGCAAATCTAATTGACTCAGTCTGTTCACACACATAATGAGAATGTCTGAAAACCATGAAAAAAATTTAATTGAGTAAAATTATTCTGAGAACCTATTAATTATTGGTTGAAAGAAACGGTGTCAAATTTGTGAAAATATACAATGTGTAATGTGCTAAAATGCAAATCCAATAGGCCAAACATGTGATTAGCTTTCACAGCCGTGGGTCACATCCACTGTGATGTATCATTTTAGGTGGGATTTTGGTTGTCAAATGTGCCTTGGACAGGCTAATGCACTTACATTTCCATTTGAGTAAATATTTTTCAGTGCATCATGGGAGCAATTTCACATTTTTTTATTCAGGTAATCTACACGTATATAATATTGATACTGAAAGTACATGACAATATCATAAATTGAGACAATATTGAGTCAGTGTATTCTTAGCCCACTTCTTGCCTTGAGATGTCAGCTACTGTCTTTTATTCACACCGTTGCTAATAAAACCTCTCCAGACAGCCCAACACACTGAAGGAGAGCAGTGCCATCATCCCAGGTCTAGTCTGTCACATCAGCTGACAGATGTCTGCGCTGGCTGGCACTGTGCCATGTGGCGGAGGGGGTTTGCCATCCCATGCATACAGAGAGTAAAGCCAATTGTGCTGTCTTAAGAATCCAAGCCTTGGATAGTTCAGGCATTATCAGAGATAAAAAAAATGATTTTTCTTTCTTCAATATAGATTATATTTTATACTTTAAGTGATTATATTAAACATGCTGTTACCCTTTCATTAAATAATGATTTATTTCCCAGTCCACGTTTCAGTTTGTTGGTTCAGCTTTAGGAATTATTATCAGAGGCCTGCTGTGAATATCAAGTTTTTGTTGAATTAGGAAATAACACTTAATGTGCCAGAATTGAGGGCTGGGAAGCATTGATCCAATACAGCTGAAATATCAGTGGGTCTTCTCTGTGAAGCTGCCTAGGTCTGTGCGCTGATTGGTGAACATTCATGCCAGAAAATGCTTCACTCTTGGAACATATCCCTCTGTTTCCTCCAAAGACTCTGCTGTTTGGCTATTTATGGGTACTTGTGACCTGCTTTTGTATATTAACTACAGAAGTCCAAGGAGACAAGGAAACATTATTTAAGAAATGCAATTTTGTTAAGTCATGCTACTATGATTATATTCTTATAGGCCAGTGGCCTAATAGGCTTTAATCTGCTCTTGTCGTATGCTTACGAAAGCAAAATTTTCTTTTGATCACACACAAACATGGCCTTTTGTAGCAAATGTTGAGAGGTTTACAGAACATTGGCAAAACTCCTATTCAGTATAATGAGAAATCAGTTTTTGCAGATAATTATTCTGCATTATTAATATTCAAGTTTATTTGGCATGTATTGTTGTTTTCAACCTGACTAGGTTTGATGATCTGGCTAACCTCCAGCCTACATTTATTTGCGTAAATTTCATTTTTGCCAACATTCTGCAAAGCTAGGCCCAGAGAATGTGCTTGTCATTTCTTTCAACTGAGGTAATTTGAGTACTAGCTACCACTAAGCAGTCTATAGACACAGATGCTATGGACTTTCCAAGTTTGCTAAACTAGAGGTTAATGTATGGTGCCCCTGTGAGGCCTTTTTCATTATGCCTGGTGTGTTATTTGCCCTCATCTATTGTAATGTGCAGTCTGCCTCGTCTCTCGTGTGTGCTGGCCGTAAGGGGTGGTGGTTTCCATGGTTTCTGCGGTCCTGGCGGATGCTTTCAGTTAGCTAATCCAGCCTGAACCTCTCCAACCCCTGCGCTGAATGCACTTCATGTCAGACACAGCTGCTCCTTCTTTTAGTTCCAAGCATTCATGAGGCAGCCAGAGTCTTCACCGCTCCACTAAGGACCAAGAGCTTGGGGGCTTTACTAGCTGAGCTAGAGTAAGCTCCATCAAATGTGTTTGCATGACTGAATATCATAACTCTAAAACATCCATTGATTCTGGACTAAGGTCTCTTGCAATTTCTTGGCAATTAGATCATGCATCAAAGGAATTCATTCTGATATATCATAATAATTCACTTCACGTTGTTATTAATCAAGAGAAAGGGAAATAGAAATGGTTCTTATCTGTAGAGAAAAGGCCAGCATGGGAATTTTAATTTTACCCTTAGAGGTTCTACCAGTTTATTCTATTTGTAAGTATAAGTTTACTAATGAATCACAAGAGAAATGACAGCACTGTGAGCAGGTGAGATGAATAAGCAATACATGAAGGTCATATTGGTTTCTACTCATTAACAAGAATGAATGAATCATAAACAACCTTTCAGAATTTAACTTAAAGGGAAAATATTATTTATAAATTCACCCTTTCAGCGCAAATGTGCATAATTGGGGGATCTGAAGCTCCGATCAATAAACACGGAAAAATGAGGAAACTGTGCAATACCAGCAAAAAAGAGCAGAGGAGAAACAATCCAAGCTAAAACAGAGCTTCTTGATGCAGCTTCCTTGCATCACATGTAAACTGTGGGTGAAATGTAGCTCATTATCATTTAAAGGAACAGGCGCTGAAATCGGTTGTTCTGAACATAAATGCCTAGACAAGAAAATGGTGTGGTGTTTGATCCTTGAGGTAATTTGAACAAAAGTCACAGAGGTTTCATTAAGGCCCCAGCACTGTGTGAGAATGTGGGTATAAAATGTCATATTTTAAGGGGCACTGGCCAAAATGTATAACCGTTTTTGTGATTCTGTCATCTCATGTCTTACAGCAGGGCTACAGCAGCATTAAGAGTCTGTTTAAAAGACCAACAAAACACCCCTATTGGATATTTAGGGTGGGCAGTTTGAAATGTTTCAGTTAAAAGAATAAATAATTCTGTGTGTGTGACACAGATGTGTGACATATTTGCATTGTGTATTTATGTATAGTATTTACTCTAGTCCAATGACTTTGAGGGAATAAAATACAAATTAATATTAAAAAAAAGAATGTTGTCAAACATATGAAGCTGAGAGGTGCAACAATGAATAATAATGACATAATTTTCAGGCATATCGCTTTTGCTTCACTAATGGTTTGCACCATGCTAACATTTGTTGCACCCTCCACTACCATGTGTTCATCTACTCAGTCCTAACCCCCATGTCCCACGTCTGAGTCATAATCCAAAAAGACATGTTTGACTTTTTGGTTCTTGTTGAGTCTGCGTTTAAAACATGTCTGCCACTTGAAATAGATAGATCATATTTTTGCCTAGCTTTGTAAAACCAGCAGAGAATCTGAAATGAGTATACAAGCAAAAGCAAGCCAACAAACTAAACATTCTCAGAATTTTTTTTTATGTAATATCAATCTAAACCAATCGTAGGCCATTTAAATATGTCAGGGTTGTTTTGCTCTCTTTCTTGTTTTCAAAGGAATCATAAACATGCCTCGTTAAACAGCACCTGAGGCTAGGTGATATTACAGAGTTGAGTCATCAGGGTATATCCAATTTATCTTGCCCATGTACCCCTAAAACCACACTGACCTCATAAAACACAGAATGGCTCTACAAACTCACGAGCTTCTGTTTTCACTGCCAAACACCAAATGTTCATGCTTCCTCTTCTCTTTAGAGTCTGTTTACACCTTCTGGGGTGAAAAGCTATTTGCCCTGCTCCTCTCTTGGTTTGGTAGCTGCTCATTCAATCTCAAATTAGCAAAGGTGTTGGCTCTTGGTGTCTGTGATTGGTGTAGGATGTGTTAGAAGTTAACACCAAGTAGGCCTGGGTAAAATTACATCAATATAAAATGAGGAAAGTAAAAAATAATTTTGTGACTGACTATGCACTACTGGCCAACAGATACTGTTAAGCAAAAGCAAGCTTATGCGAACATAGGTAACATATGCTAACATTTTAACAAAAAAGGGTGTGTGTGTGTGTGTGTGTGTGTGAAATGTAAAGATATATCCAGAAGCTGATTATCTTGTTTTGGTACTAAGATGCATGAGTGCACACAAGCAGCTTTGTATGAACGTTACAAATGGTTGATGCCTTTCCGCTTCAGTGGATCAAACCATTTTGTGTATTCTGTTCCATCCACAAAAACCACTACTTAAAGCTAAGAATAAAAAATGGGATATGCAATATGACATATTTTATATTGGAGATGTTTTGAAACTTGAACAAAATTACAAACAGTGTGTGTGATTTCTTTGAGGTTCTTTAAAGAGGCCAAGCCACAAAACATTACAATGGGGAATCCAGAGGAATATTTTGTTGTGCCAGAGTTCAAGTGGTGTACCTCAATTAAAAAAACATATATTTTATTGATCAAAGATTACAGAATAGTGGCTGACCACCTTCTGGAGGCTATATAAAGTCTGTAGTGAATATGGCACAAAATAGATTTCTAAAATTGCCTGAAAGTAATCCGGCTTGTCCAATAAAAGGAAAGGTATCGCACAATCAAATAGACAGTTCTTACTGGACTTCTCCAGCACAGTAAGAAATATTGCTGTATTAAATACTCCAAATTATTTGAAGAACAGGTTGTATGTCAAACGAAAAAATAAACATTTTTTCCATGGCTTCCTGTTGCCATTCTTTCAATAACCATGGTGCGTAAGGAAAAGAGGGTTGGCCTTCGGGGTTTCGGCGAACGCTATTTGTTCGGACGTGAGTCAATCAAACACTGCTTGACCTTCTATTGGCTGATGCCGTCGGTTTATCGCTCTATCTCACTGTGCCGTTCTTTACTTTCTGTTGTGTCACTCCGCGGGTTGTAATAGTGCTTGGCGGTTTAGAACAACAGCCAGCGGCTTTCATACCAAAGTACACGGCGCTGCTCATTATTTTAAGAGTTTCTGCTTCAAAATACCCGTGAGCTTAAGTTGATTCGAGGTAAAAACGTGAAAGGTCTCTTTCTTCGTTTTTGGGCGTTTGAAATCGGACACCGTCCTCGTTTTCCGCGGAGTGATACACTGTTGGGGATGACAATGTGGAGGTGGCTAAAATGTCTAACGTTACTCGGAAGATGAAACGGTCGCAGTGGTAGCAACCAGAAGAGAGCCATAGGGTACAACTTGGTGGAGTTTATTTAGCACAGTTACTACGTCGTAATTACACTTTAAAGAGATCAGACGTTTGACTTTTCAAGGATAAAGGTGAAGACTGAACTCAGTTAATAAGCAATTTGTGGGGGATTTGTCCCCCAACTTTATGTTTTTTTCTTTCTCCCGATATTCCTCCTGTTGGATGCCGAACACTCACAACCGACGAAAGGTAAGAGCACGGGCTAAGGTTTTCTTCTCACATGTCAATTATTCTTTCTGTCTCGTTTCAAATACACGGTAATATGTGAACTTTTGCAAATATATAAACTTCTCTGATGCATTTCGCTGGCTAACTAGCATAGCAACTTTTCGTCAAGCGGGTCCTTAGCAGAGCTCCAGAGTTCAGATCCGGAAAACAATATAATCCAGTCAGGGATTTCATTCCAACTACGTTTGCTTCTCTAGCAGGCTCCAAACAGCAGAATAGAACTCAGTGCGGTTAGAACAAAATACCGGCGTGGATTTAAATATTTTCTGGACCTGTGTTTCACCCACCTCTGGTCCTAAGTTTTTTTCCTGTATGTTTTTTGTCTGAGGGCTCTGGCTTATGAGCTCCACTTGTGTGCATGGCCGTAGGAAACGACTTCTTTGTTCACTTTAGGCGGCGATGACAAGTATGGAAATGCTGCATTTTAGGCTCTTTGTAAAACTGTTCGAGATAGAAGTATAGCTATATAATTTTAAACACACTTACGGTTCTTTTTAAGCGGCCCTGGATTGCAGTAGCAACTTTAAATAACTTAGAATCAGTCGTGTTTGTGTGGATTAACGTTAACGTCTGAAAGTGCATTATAACGTATTTACCACAGTGTGGCTTTATACGTGTTGTATACATATATTTTTAAGGCCGCTAATACATTTTATGCTAATATTAAACTTCGAAATAATGTATTCGACGTGTTTATTTGACAAAGTAAACTCTGAGAAAGTGAATTTAACGGCCCTTTATGGGCACTAATATTAGGGTCCAAAATGAGCTGTATGTTTAAAGTTGGTTTTGAAGGACTTTACCCCCATTTTAAGAGAATATTTATTGGTGCGAAAACTTAAAATACTTAAAAAAAAACAAAACGCAAATTAGTTTTACATTATTTTAGAGTGTATTTGTCGCAATTGAATGAGGGGAAAACAAGCTTGATGGTGGTTAACCGGATTTTAATGCAAAACCTTTGTTTATTCCAAACAACTTTTCCCCTATTTTATGAATTCGGGTCATTCTGATTTTGTGGCCTTTTATTTTTTCTGTTTTCCATTCACATGCTCGCCATTCACTGCTGTGACCCTCTGTTGATGCTTTAGGCAGCTCATAAACTTTTCAAGGCCTCTCTTTAATTTTCTTTGTGTTGTGTGGAGTTGTGAGAAGGCCCAGTTTTTTTTAACTCTACTCTAATTCTCCAATGAACAGTTCCCTCACGTCCTGCCTTCCCCATTAAACACACGATATCTTATCTTTTTTTTTTCTGAAGTCGATTTAGCCGTGATGGGACGAATAGATAATGAGTTTCCTCCAGAACAATCGATAAGTATTTATTTGCGTCGATCGCCTGGCTGGAGAGTGGAGGAGAGGGGGTTGTGGTGGTGTGTGTGTGTGTTGGGGGGGGGGGTTCTTTTATGGAGCAATAGGGACTGAAGCGTGTCTGTGTGGGGGCTGTTCATGAGGACTTGAGGTTGCTTTCTAAGAGGATGAACAAATACAATAACTTTTCCAGCGCTTTCTGTGTCCCTCTCTGTTGTGTGTCCTTCTAACCCCCTTTCCCAGTTCAACCCTCCATCTTCTGAGGGGCTAGTAATACACACATTTCTCCAAATGGTCTCTTTTAAAAGATGAGTATGCTGTAAGATTATGTTCAAACTTTTATTATCCTCTAGGAGTAAATTTGTCAGCTGTAACAAAGTGATTGTTGGGGCATAAAGAAACCGCACATTTAAAGTCATATAAATTCACATAGATGCAAAAACAGACATAACTATAGCCTTCCACGCACGTAAAAAACACCAACACACACCATTTTACTTTCCCCCAGGTTTACCACTATATTAAAGTGTTCAACATTACTTAAACGCAGAAGATATATGTGGGATTCCTGTAAAGAGAATGGCTATATTCTCCTCTCAATATGATGAGCCCAGATTCCTGTGATCACCATTGAAGAGGCATTTGACCATTTTTCATTTCATATTAAACCTCTCTGAATGACCTTGTACCATGAACTAAACAGAAATGTAGAAAAATATGGTTAAATTTCCCTTTGAACCCATGCTTCCGGAGTACTGCTAAAATAATGACCCAAACACAGCTTGTGGTGAATTGTTCCGTTTATATATATATTACATAATAAATATGAACCTTCCATACAGAACAGTCCAAAGCACTCAACGTATAATAAGTATTGCATACCACACCACATGGTGAAACTATGTTTAACAGTTATTAACAGTATAATACTTTTCGTATGTAAGTGCTTGCAGGTCTATTCTTTTATTTCTTTGTTATCTCATTTCTTTATGTGAGTTATATCTGTTATATAATCAATATATCTCAACATCAAAGAGTATTTTATTCCTAGAGTGTATTGTCTTGCAGCCATTGCGTTTAAAACATGAATATTAATAAGCATATTGTAACACCTCTGCCATCTTCAGAGGAGTGAACGGGAAGTTGTTTCCTTCCAGAGACACATGGGGAGAGTGTGGGATAATTCAAATTAACCATGTCCTTGTGATTTTTATGGTAATTTATAGACTGTCTTGAAGCTTGTGAAGCATTGTTGTTTCTTAAAAACTTGACTTAATTCTGTAAAGTTCTAGTGTTTTCCTTGTAATCTTAATGTGTAATACATGTGTATTAACCTGTGTTATACATTAATAACCTGTAGAAAACATTATTAATAATAAGATTATAGAAATACTTGAAGCAAAATTATAGGTCTGTTGTACTCTAGGTGGACTCTGGTCTTGGTCCAGTACTAAATACAGTTTATTACTGACCAGCAAAATAAAAACATTGATCTGAATTTTGCAAAGTCTTCATTCGTGTCTTGAGATCCAGTCACAGAGCTTGCAAAACAATTTCTGTGACAACATTGACATCACTTAGCGGCTGTTAGTTTGAGAATTTGCTCAAAAGTTGCTTATCAAATTGACAGAGGCGGGCTAACATCATGTCCAGAAACTAAAATGACATCTTATGAATTACTCGAAAATCAACAGTGAAAACCATTCAGTAAATGGACTGAAACGTGCATTTGTTAGTCTCACTCATATGACCTCTAACTGGACCTTCAGCTCTGAAAATGTGGAAAGTGGACCTCTATTTGAGCTACTCTTGTCATGATCTTCATAAGGCATACTAAACTCATACAGACTTTGAGTAGAAACTTAAAATCCTGTTGTGAAAAATAATAGATTGGCTTTTACTTAAAAAATTCTATATTAAATTACCATAAATTTCAGAGCAGCGCACTAAAGCCAGTGATAATATTATTGTCTAAGCTGTTTCAGGGTTAGCACAGGTAAATGTTTCATTCCATATCCATGTCCCTCGACAACCCAATTAACGGTTGAGTTTTGAGGTCTGACCATTTGCCCAGTGGTATTTGGATTTGTAATATATCCACATAACCGACTGTATGTTTCTATCCACCCTCTTCATCTCTAAAGTGGTATTCCTACAGTTTAAGCATAAATCTTTGGAGTAAATCTCAACAGAAGAATAGAAGATATTTAACTTCTCTTTTTGTAGAAATTTCAAAATTAGAAATATTTCTTTACACACATTTGTCCAAGAAGATCCTTAGCCTGGTGATGTTGGTGCAGTGACCCATAAGCTGTACATTCTGTTAGATTGCACTGTGTTTTTAATCTGTCAATTTAGCAAGGGATGATGGCTAAACCGTCTCCCTCAGTTAGTCAGGGAGCAGATTAACGTCTCTTACTGTCTGCGTTCTTTGGCCTTTAGTGCTTAATGCTTTGGGTTTATTGTGTTGGAGGATGAAGGATGGTTTGCTTTATGGAGTTGGGCACACCAATGATAGAATTTGATTTTCATAGGTTAAATTTAGCCTTTATTTTTATTAGAGCTTACATTTGAAGATACATTTGTCTGTTAATGTGCATGTTCTTCAAAGAAACATGTTTAATATTTTATGATAATATACTTGAAGTTTGGGGTGAAGAACAGCAGCAATTTGGCCCCTTTTTTCATTTTAAAACTCTGAGTAGCTTCATATTGTAAATGGTTGCAAAAAAAAAGGTGTCAGCCACATGAACCTGTATATTTGCGCATTCGAGCTGTTTCATGGTCAGCCCTAACCGTGTAGGCGTTTATCACCGTTCTAGGTAAGAGTGCTTGTGTTTGTGTGGTCGGCTGTTATTGAATCCCCTGGACTGGAGACTCTCTGGCGGTGCCCCTATCTGGTTAACCAAGGGTTATGAGCTGTGATGTGGTGCATTGTGGGAAAACCCAGTTTTAAAGGTCCTCTATGATGTGGAGGAAAGGCTTTCTCAGATCACCTTCCTACTTTTCTCTCTTACAGTCACTCTTGTCTGGTTCACGTCAGCTCTCTAGATTAGATGGGAACTCTGATGGTATGTTGTTCAGATTATATGTTAAAAAACATTTGGATATATTTGCTCTGTTTTGTGATCTGTCTCATATCAGATAATGTACTATTTGGATTAAAGCTCCAGTAATTCCCAGGATTTTATGAGAATGGATTGTTTGTTTGGCTAGTAGTTTTTTAGACATAGATAGGGCATATATTCATCTTTTCAGTCTGGGTATATAATCCCTATTTTTTAGAGAAAAAGCTGTTTTCACACCAAATCGTGACCAAGATAAAATATTACTTTTTTATAATTTAGATTATTGAATTGACATCTGTTTGCCAATCCTCAAACATATTTTTCTTGGTTTATTCAAATTTACTCTCCAGTGCTAGTGCCAGTTCTCTTTAACTGAATCTCCCATACTGCAAGATAACCACCAAAATGGGGTAAACGTATGCTTGTATCATAACACAAGGAAGTGATGATGGAATATTTTTGACCTACCATGCTGTAAGATGACTGAGGTTGGTTGGATATCCTCCCACAGTAGGGCTGTTAAATGTCCATTTTTGCATACTAAGTTGCCAACGCTGGGAAGTTTAGCCAAAATTGTGCCTGGTTTTCAAAAAACTCTGGTAAATTATTGCTATAATTTCCCATGGCTATTATTACCCAGCACATTTCTAGATTGACTCGAGGCTTGTTTAGTGATCAGTGACTAGTTGTACAAGCCACATGCCAATATTATTTTGATTTCTTTTTGATTATTTGATTACAAATTTAGGTTTGCGTCTTAGTGCAGTGGGGGGAAAAACCCAGATTGAAAGACATTATTCATAATATTTTACCCCTGTTGCAAGGATAAAGAACACAAACTGTAGTCATGAAAAAGGCTGCGTAAACAATATTGTGATTTTGTGATTATTTGCTTCAGTGTCTGTGATAGGTTTCCTGCTTAGACTCAAGTTTACCAGTTTAGTGTTTTTATGTTTTGCTTCTCAAGAAATACTACATTGAATTGTAGGTTCTTTAGGTTAAAATGGAAGAAGGCTTATGTTGAATCTGTGCTTATAAGCATAAGTTCACAAGTCTTAAAAAGTTTGATGCATTTTGGTCAAGTTTAAAATGTTTACAGCCTTTAATTTAACTCATTGCACTTTCTTCCTTCCTTCAGGGGTAGTATAGCTTGTGAGTCTATGTGTGTTGACTGAGGAAGGATGAGTGATACAAGCATCAGAATGACCACAGCAGGAACAGACAAAGAACTTAGTGATCTCCTGGACTTCAGTGTGGTAAGCGCAGATTTCTCCCATATGGTTTAGGTTAGGAAGTACAGCTGTCTGTTCACCGGAACTTAATTATAGCATTATGGCATGCAACCATAACCACTCACCAGAGTTAGGGTTGGGCAGTATGAAGAGATGTTTTGTTATTGTAATAAAGTACATTACTATATGCTTTACACCACCGCTGTCCAAAGAAAACATTTATCTTTTTTTATCAAAATATAGTTTAATGCATCACGTGAACACATATTTTGTGTGAAAATGTCTTGATGAATGAACCAAATAAAATGCTCCAAAGTTACTTGGAATTAAATCCTTTCACATTGACTCCCATTGAACGTTTATATTGTTTTCTCTTCTTCTAT
Organism: Hoplias malabaricus; assembly: GCF_029633855.1. Classification (NCBI taxonomy): domain Eukaryota; kingdom Metazoa; phylum Chordata; class Actinopteri; order Characiformes; family Erythrinidae; genus Hoplias; species Hoplias malabaricus. The sequence goes on from NC_089818.1 coordinate 18,003,184, forward strand.
TAAATGACAATTTTGAGAGGCATGTTTTTCTTTGGAAAACAGTGAAAATAATTTTCAGAAATTGGGGAATTGCTTAGAATATAAAAAACAGAGATAGATCTAGTTAAATATAATAATTATGTTTTCCAGTATCACTGCAATTTTATTTTTATTTTTTTAAGTGTGGCATTTCCTGGTATTCCTATGGCTTTTTCAAAAACATCGTACAATTTATCCCGAAGATTATTGTGCTTTCATGTCAGGCAATTGTAACCAGAATGTATATTCACTTTCTTTCTTACCAGTGTATTATTGTTTTGTCTAGAATTGTAATTTAAACATATGCCGTTCCTGTTGTGTTTTTGTTTCTTTAAATATTCATTTTTTCATGTTTAAACCTGTATTTATGGTGGTTTACCCCTGTTCTCCCTCTCCTGTAGATGTTTCCTCTTCCAGTGCCCAATGGAAAGAATAGATCCGCTACTCTAAACAGCACACCATTTGGAAGCTCAGGTAGGCCACACTGTTCTCGTCTTTTAACTCTTCTCCAGTCGAGAGTTATTTCTGACCATATTATAGTAACAAGGTAAAAATAAAGTTTGTTTATTTAGAGCCTTTCTCAAACTGACTCAACAGAAGGAGGCTATAAATGTAATATAAATTAGTTTGGACACAATATACATTGAGAGTTCAGACCCTGAAATTTGAGTTAAACAGAGAAGGGAACAAATTTGTGATGTGTTTTAAAAGCTGAGAAATAGATAAAATGGAGATTTTCCCAAACTTGACAGCTATTCTTTCTTTGGTGGCTTCAGCTGTTTCTTTTCCATCACTATTTGAGAGTGAAGGTGTGGGAATGGTTGCGGGAAACTGACAGAACAGCCCCCATCCCCCATGAACATCAACAACAAACATTAAAACAAATGCACAACCCAAACCCTTCTTTCTCACCCTCAGCACCCCCCCTCCCCCTTTAGCTTTTTGTCTATCCATCAATCCTCCTTTTGGCTCCTTCCTCTCAGGGTGAAACTTGAATGTTTCTGTTAATTACTGTGATATTCAAGAGTTAGGAGCTTCTCCGTTTGCTAAGTAATTACCAGTAGTGGCCGATATTAATGAGTGGTTCATTTGAGACCAACCCCCCTTCTACTCTACAAAGGACACATGCAGATATTCACTTACAAGTCCTTATTTGAAATAAGATAGTGTAAGGAGATGTGCTTTGTTGAAACACTTTTGTAAAAGATGGCGGTTACTGTTATTGTCCAGAACGGCTGGGTTGTCTATTGTGAAGCGCACACTCCCCCCACCAGTCATAGGTCATAGGACCAAAGCGTTCTTCTGGAATTGTAAAGCGCAAGCTGATAGGAAGCACATGTGGTTAGCTCTATGGTTTCAGTATGAGCATTTTTCATGTTACAGGGGCTTTTAGAGATTTCTTCACACAGATATAGTCATTGTAGTGTTGGCCTGTATTGATTAAGTAAATAAAGTTTTCACATGATATAGAAGTGTAAATTAATATTGTTAATGAACCCAGGTTCTTATTGGGGTTTAACAGTTTTATTTTGTTCTGCTTTTTGTAAATAACACTAAACACATACAAAGGTCAGATTTACAGAAAAGATCATGACTGTTTTTGGAGCTTATGGACTAGATTTTTTTCCAGAGTAATCTGAAGCACTCAGCAAAAGGCATACACTACAGTTTTTGTTATGCCAAAACTAAAACTCTATATTTTTGTGCACCTTTTATATAGATAAAGTCATCCTAGTATTGTGCAACAGTTGGATTTGGGTGACAACACTTTTAAATTTAAAACGAAATGCACATGAAATGCCTTGATTATGCCTCAAATGAGAGATCTCTTGGTAACAGTTGCAACAATGCAGCCATGCTTAGTCTGCATTTCTGATTGGCCATTTTCAAGCGTGTGAAGGTCGCTGCCTTCCTCAAGCTTCAGCACCCACAAAACCAAACCTGTCTGTAAAGGTTCATGTTGACATTTTCCCACCTGTCTAATATCAAGGGCTTTTACTGGAGGTACATCCCCAGTCATCTTTCATATGAAAAAGAAACAGACAGAATGCAAGTGTCATAATCCACAAAATGTTTGGTTATATAAATAAATAAAGATATTTAAGGAATTAGGGTTGTCATAGTTTTTTTTATCACAGTTGATTCAATGCAGTTACTTATATTATTATATTTTTGAGATTGGTATTGACCTTGTTACCTGGTCCACTCAGGTTTCATTTGGAAAAACATCTATGCGTGAAAGGAATATTAGCATATAACTCTGATTTGTTGTATCTAAATGTACAGTAAAGCATACAGTTGTCATATATATATATATATATAATATATGTGGAAAAACTCCACATATATTATAGTTGGTTAACTATGAGAACTGAGTAGTATATATTATGAATTATAACAGTCCCAGAAGACACACAACGTCCTTCTTTTTGTCAAGAGCAGTTTATAAAAGTTTTCTCGCATTCTCTTACAGCCGTGAGCGCCTGCCGTGCTTTGTTCTCTCCTGCTGCTTTGGCTGCTCACGCTCTTCCACACCTTGCCACTGTCCTCTGGTGATAATGATTCAACTTGGCATGTTTAAAGCTACAGGACCGCGAGACAGCGGCCACACACTGTCATTTAGCTCCGTCTCCATGACATTTACTGTGGCGGGGTGTGCAGCATAGAATCACTGACAGCTATTCGTTAGCTTCCTGTGATAACTCTTTCATGGTGCTTGATCTTGATTCCCTGAGGTGTTGCTGGCCAGTGAGTTTCATTTACTGAGTATGTGAAAGTGAGAATAACTGGGATATAAATATAACTGCAAAACTCTGCTGAAAAACACAGAGAAACACTGAGGTTTGCATGAAGCAGAACTTTCCATTCCTGAAGGTGGCCAGGGGCTTCCGGCCGATCAGCAGAGAGAGTAAAAATAAGTTAAAGTAGAAAAAAGGGTTAATTATAGTTATAACCGATATTGAATTCCAGGGTGATTTTTAATTATGAAAAAAAAACAATGTAAACATAAAACTAATTTATTTAATGAGACTGCATTAATTTTAACCTGTGTGTGTTCCATATGTCTGTGAGAGGGGAGTCAGAATTCAGCTCAATGGCCATGTTAATATCTGTTTGTCTAATGCTATCGGGACATGTTGAAGTTTTGCACTAGTGTCATGCCGAATCTGTGTTATTACAAACACCATGTTTGAAAATTACACTTGGCTGATTTATGCTCTGTTGGATAGGTGGAAAATTTACATGCTTAACATGTCTCAGTTAATAATGACCAAATCTGTGTTGATGATAAACATTTTTCTTTGCTTTTTTTTTTTTTTTTTTTTTGCTTTGTTAAAACTCTGAGACTTACGATGGCCTGTTTTTGTGCTGAAATCCAGTATTCTCTAAATTTAGAATTTGAAAATCCCAAACATGTAACAGGTGGTTCAAAGCAGAAATAAGATGACTCAAAAAATATTACATTCCCTGCAGATACTGTATTTACTCTGCTTCATTTCAGCTAGTTTTAACTGAGTTAAGTGCTGTTGGTTATAGACAGGAAGATATAGGCATTGGTGATTAAAGGGAGTATTTGCAGTCTAGCCCGTGTTTCCTGAACAAAGTATTGTTATGATATTATGGATATATCTGTGTATCCTGTGGGTTAATGGCTTTATGCCTTTGTGTTGTCTTTGTGTGTGTGTGTGTGTGTGTGTGTCATACGTTCTGCTCCTAGCCTGTGACTCATGGCTGACTAGACCCATTCCAGCATTTTTCCTCTGTAATTATAGCCTTGCTCTCTTTAACAGGGTTAGTGTGCACCCTCTTCTTTTTTAAAGGGGTGTGCGTGGATGTGCTTGTCCTGACTCACTCTCTGAGCTGTTCCATGTGTTCATAGACACACACACACACACACATATGCAACAGCACTGTAAGTTTCACTCATGCCTCCAGGGCAGAGAGCAGTATGGGGTGAAGACATCATGAGTGCCAGCTTGTGTCTCTATTGTCCTTAGTAATCAGTGGCTCTGTACAAACAGGTAGCGTGCAAAAGCCGGTGGATCTCAGATCAGCTCTCCAGACTATAATGACTCACCTGCTCGTAAAGAATGAAAAAGAGAAATGATGGTAGATAGGGACTCACCAATCCCACTGGGTTCTCAAACCTGAACTTGAGCCATTGATACTATTAATGATTCATGTTCATGTATCTTCATTTTTTTTACTTAATTCAAACATAGTAGCCTTAATGTCATTATGAATGGAACAATAGAAATACTTGGAATAAAACCTTGTCTTTCAAATATGATTTTGTTCATTCTACTTCAGCTCAGGCAGCGTTATTAAAAATAACAGAAATGGTCCTAAGACATCGTACCCAAAAAGAGCACTAATTTTCAGTAATATGTTTTTTACTGTACACATTTAATAAAGTTATTCAGGGGTGCTGATACTGCTCCAGTATTTTAGATCAGTGTCTCACTACAGAGAAAACAAAGAGCTTAGCTCTGGAGTATATAAAGTCATGATTTTTGCCCTGCAGGTCTTTCTCATATGACCCTGTGCTCATGCCGAAGCCTGAACGGATCAGCTGGAGTCATTAGACGGCTCTTACCGCTGAAACGTGCATGGCAGCTTTTTTATTGAGCCTACAGAGCAAAGTTTTGTTTATTCAGGTGTTGGGGGAATGTCTCGTAACTTCAGGGCGAAGCTTTACCCACCAGACGTTTTCTACAGAGTCAAGCAGGGCTAGTTTTAAAGGACTGCCTCACGATTTCTCTCCCTCTATTCCATTAATCATCTGATCTGTTAATAAGAGTGAATATTCTGCATGCTTATGAATATGGATTAAAGCTATTTTTGAGTGTTTTTTTCATACACCCCCACATGTCATCACCCTCCTGTTGCCTCTCACATTGCTCAGTGTTCACTGTTTTTTTTTTCCCTCTCTCTTTCTATGTCTTCTGCGCATTTTCTTTATCTTTCTCTCACTTTATTCCCTCTTGTGCTCCCACTGTCCCTCATTTTTATTGCTATTCCTGTCTGTTGCTTTTCTGTTTTGTTCTTTTTTATTTTTCTCTTTTTTATTTTTCTCTTTCCACTGTTTCCCTCTCTTTCTTTCCCTTCCTCTTTTTGTATACTCTCTTGCTTTCACTAGCTTTATCTTTTTATATCTGTCTCTTGTTCCTATTTTCTCCTACTGTAACCATCTCTCTCTCCTTATCTCTGTCTCTCTCTATCTCTCTTTTTCTCTCTCTGTTTTTGAATAGCTGTATACAGTATACTTTCTACACCCCATCGTTTTAAATGTCGTTTAAATGACGGCATTCTGCTGGTGAAATGTTCCGTGCTCTCAGGAAGTCCCTGTATTGTTGCAGTGTTTTAGGTAAATAAACAAACCTTAATGAGATTTCCAGGGGCATTGTCTAAAGACAGGTAGTCTGCCGTGGAGCAGCAGAGTGCCCGTTAACTCACTCAGATCGTTCTTTCCTGTTTTTTCGGTCACACTCCGCCGATGATGTGTGTGCATTGACAGGGGAGTCAAGAGATGGCTCTGGCCCAGTGCTGTCAGATAGCACCACAGTTCACAAGCTACAGACTTAAGATGTTCTGCACTTTGTCTCTTGATTGAATTTGCTGACACAAGCCCACGTCTCTCCACTCCAAAACACCTCTGGAACGCTGCCGGGAGATCGCGGTTGTCACGGCAATACTGGCGGCCTCGTATTTCACTCAGGTTCTGCTCTGTCGCCGACGCTGTCATGATTCCCTCCCCCTCCTTCCCTTCCCCCTCTTTTAATTAGACAACAAAACAAAAAATATGAATATTCATAAGCCACGGGTTCATTAATATGCACACTTATGCAAATCAGCACACAATTAAGGCTCTTTTCTCCAGAGATACTCGCCAGCGTTAAAGCAGGAGGGGGCGGTGTTCTGGAAATTTCTGCTCCATCAATCTTTAAAGTTCTCCTGCTCTGCATTCTAACCCAAATGTGTTTGCATTTTCAGAAGCATCAAAGTACTTTACTATTTAAATGTGTCACTGTACCTCTTCAGTACTTGTTTATTTTTTCTTCTGAACACTTGAAATGGAACGGCTTCTAAGTCTGTGCAAAATGTCAAATTCAAAATAGCCCCCACATGGCATGGAATATACATCTTATGGACACATGAAAACACCACTATGGACACTATGCAATATACTGCGCTTTGACATTATCACACCTCCCTGTGCACTACTGCTATCACAGAATGATACATTATGTATACTTTGTGAGCATCCTAACCAACCGCAGGCCCTCTCCAGGCATTTCACATTATCTAAAAAAACAATACAGGCTAGTCACAGGGAGGCACGATTGGTCCAATCACACAGCAGTCACCCTGGATTTTTTGGTGGTATCAAAAAACTGTTTGCATAAGCAGTTTGATTTAATCTGTTTTCTCATTAGTTCAGCCCTGACCAGTCCGTAAAAAGCAACACCAGTGAAATTTAAAAAACAATTCATCTGTTACATTAATGTCTCTTCTCCAGTTAATGTCTGAAAGATTTCTCTGGATAGCATTAGGTTTAAGTCATGTGTTGTTGCATCAGTGGGTCCTAGAAGATAAAAAAAAAGAATAAGCCACCTGTCTTGCAGTCATTTGACATATCTGCAACAGTCCTGCCTGCAATCAATGGATAAATCCATAACTGTCCTGCTGACAGGTGATGTTTGCATTTAAAGAAAGTAGCTGGTTTTGCTCCTTAACCCCATCACATCAAAGGTTTATTTTGTTTTTTCATTTATTCATTTTAAAAATAATCATTCTGTGCCCCTACGCTAGAGATACACCTGCTGTGAACTATGCGTTTGCGCATGCATGATGGCTGCCTTGCACATCCTGTGTCTGTTTGGTGCTTCCCTTGTGCACATTTTCAGACATTAAAAACAAGGTTCAGTATGCGCGTAAACGGTAAGGGCAGTGCAAGCGATCAACAGCATCGCGATGGCGGCAGGTTTTGAAGAAGGGCTGTGTCAGAGCCAAGTCTTTATCTTTCTCTGGTCTGCCCTCTCGTGGAAGCCTCCAATTTCAAGCTTGGCACATAGACAAGTATGCGAACAGTTACGTTCACGACACAGGCGGTTGTCTACGCAAACGCATGGCCAAGCAGCAAATATATCTCTAGCCTAGGTGTGGCATGGCCCTGTCACTGAGAGAAATGTGCTGATGTGTAGAAAAATCTCTGATAACAGGCATTAGATTCTAATAATGTGACAGTTAAAGGCCTGGCATACCGCATACCCCACCAGCGTCATCATATTCCCCCTTCACCAGCCCTGTAAGCTGCTCCCGGTCGTTATTTCTCATAGTCTGAATTCTTTTTATGTAGTCACCAGCATAAATGAGAGGACTTCCCCTGGCCACAGTTTTCATTTCCCCCGTACCTCATTCTGCGTGGCAAACAGATGAATTAAATTAATCCTTTTCAAAGGAATGGATTATATGAAATCCCTTCTTAATGGCAGGCCGGGTAGGCTAATGTAAGAATAGCCAGAGGTGAGCTCAGTGTTTATGCTGTGTAAGCCATGTGTATTTTTATTTTGTTCTGATTTCAGAGCTTTTATTAATAGCTGATGGAATCTTCCAGAATGAGGTGCTAAGCTGCAGGCACTGGACTATGCCAGCATTAGAAAATAAGCAGCCCATTTGTAAACACTGATGATTATAATAATGACTAATGATTATTACCATTGTAGGAAGGGGTGTATGATCTGTATACAGAATTATGTATGTTTCTGTTGCAGGCTTGGACGATAGGAATGGATCAGGCTCTTGGGGCTCAGGAGAACAGAATAGTTCATCCTTCAGTTCACGGGTAAGAATGAACACAGTCACGTTTTCTGTGAGTTTGCCCAACAATGGGCAAACTGTCCACATTTTACACTTTTTAATCATCACTGTTCTCCAGCACAGTCTGTCATATCTGTCACAGTCCATTAGGTGAGAAAGTCCATTAGGCTGTCAGACTTGCTTAGATACTTGCAATGTATGTTGTTGAGACTAGAGCTATCACTATTGATTACGTTAGCAATGTATCATTAACCTGCCGATCATTTTGAAGAAAACTCACAGAATTTTTTATTGGAATAACATAGAGTAAGAAACGTTTGCTATGTTAAAAACATGTTAAGAATAATTGTATTAATATACATTCATTGTTAATGTAGCTGAGCCTGTTGGGGAAAATATAAGTTTATAACATAGTAATATGATACAAATTGCCTCCTTATTGCTGTTGATATGTAGTACATTTTTACTTTTTTTTATTTACAGTTGTAATCTCACATGCATCCAGTACCTCAGTTTTTGTTTTGCTGTAAAGAGGAGTATTTTCAGAACCTCCCCTTTGCCAGAACTCTTAAGATTTTTGTAAGGTGCATGATCAAGACTCGTTTTCCTCACGTAGTAAAACATAGATTCAGTTTCAACCCTCCATCATCAGCTCATCAGAGGAGTTACAAATCATGTCAGTTGATTAGATTATGGGTCAGACATTTAGACACAGATCAGACTCTCTGAAAGTATCTGTCTAGCAGTGCTCTTTCGATGCGCTCTGAATAAAGCCATGAAAAAGCAGACAGTCTGATTCCATGATTGCTGTGTTGTGTGACGTATTTCCTGAGACAGTCGGAGCTTGTAGGTGAGTGTTACTGTGTCAGTTGGTCATCTGGTCAACCTCAGAGATTAGGCGGGTAGAAACATTGATCCCTTCATCTTATCTACTTCTTATCTGATCTCTCAAATGCCACCCTGAATCAGATAGTGTGAATTTGCTGTCACCTCTCTTAGTTAAAAGATGATACACTACGAACCCATTTGGAGCTGTGAGTTTTAAAAATAAAATTAGCTTCATTTACTTAAAATGTATTTAAACTTCCTGGACATCTTAGAGTAAAATAGCTGCTACATTAGCTTTGGACTAGAGCTTCAAGGCTAATGCAGCTAACAGGTTATTAACTCAATCATCAGTCATGTTCTTAACAAATCTTAAATGAAATTGAATATGTGTTTTCTGGCACTTTACGGTATACAGTATGTGGAAAGATGTCAATAAAATGCACAATTGTCAGTTTTGTTCATTTTTTTATTGATCTGTCATTTTTTGAGGGTGATGAATTCTCAATTTCATTTGTTATAAACTCATTTATGTTCATATAGGGGTATGGAGAGGGAGCCCACTACAGTGAACATGAAGGCATGTCCCCCTCACCACTGTACAGCTCAGGAATTGGAGGTATACCTATGCATCATCAAATCATTTTTTAAAAGAACTTCAACTTTTTAATCACATCAGCACTTGTTACTAAACCAAAGCAATACTTGGAGCAATACAAGTTCACTGCTCACCAAAAAGGGTTTACAAAATTTACAGTTTTACATTGCTTTACAGATAAATAAGAAAAGATACCTGGAAGAGATTTGTATTGTTTTCTGTGTCTCACTACTTTTGTTACATTTTTTTAAAACCATTGCATAATTCAGTGGTTAAAATGCAAACAAAATACCTTACAACGGAATCATTTCAATAGATTGCCATAGGGAAACTGGCAAATTATTTATTTTGTTTTATAAATACAGCTAATAAAAACCTCCAGTAAACACACACATGTATTTAAACAAAATTTCTCTGTAGCCTTATGTTTTAAAATATCCTGCACATAGGGTTACCTCTATACCACGAATGGATATTAAACCTGTTTGAGGTCAAAAGCTTTGCAGATATTGAACACTGAATTGTTGGTTTAAAGCATCATCACTGGAAACAATGCACACTGTAGAGTCTGAATTCAAACTGTAGTCTCTAAAATTAAGCAATACACATCCAGTCACTGAATGAAGTTGTTTAAATCTTAATTTTATTGATACACAGATTTCTAAAATATTGGAACTGCTTTTCAATATGCTAGAGTAGATATTAGATGTTTCTTAAAGTTATTGTAAACTGAAAAGAAAAGTTAGAGGTCCCAAAAAGTCTGGAGATTATCAAATCTGCCTCAACTGATTGAACACTACATGGTGCAGTTAGAACTATTACAATTGGGGAACCCCATATAATATTTACAGCTGCCCTTTATACCAAAACTGAAGCACCCAGCAAGTGATCTGTGCAGTTAAGTATGTTGTGTCACCCATCAATGCACTGAACGCATCAATATTTTTGTGTGACACAGATACCATTTATACAGATATGCGTATATGATGACTGTCACCAGCCCAGCATAGCTGAGGTTATAGTGGTCTCCACACTTTGGATGGGGTCACACAGGGATTTCCTCAGTAAAGCCTCACATGATGTGGCCGGTGGGGTGCTGTGGGGGGGATGGGTGTTGAAGAGTGGGGTTAAGTCCACTGGAGCGCAGCCCCAACCCCCCTGGGGCTTAACCAGGGGGGTGGCTGCCTCTCAGGAACAGCGGAAGGTGGGGGGCTTGCTTAATTAGCGCCAGAGCATTTATAATGGGGCAATTTGTTGTTCAGGCCTGAGTCTGAGGCCGTAAACAGTACACCTCATCCACTCTGCCAGCCTTGCTGAGCCAGATGGAGGCCAGCCAAACAGAGAAGAGCGTAAGCAGCCTATCATCCTACACCTTCTCACAGTGAATAAATTACTACAGAAGTGTAAGAGTGAATAATATGATGGTGTGTTTTCATAATCCTGATTTGCTTTTCTATGATGGGTGTGGTCAGTACACAAAACCACACATTTGGAACTATTGTGTGGAACCTGTAAACTGTCAGTGCATAATAACCACATAAACTATGGTTTAATAGAAATGTCAGCCCAACAAATGTTGCAGTGCTTGTGCATTTTGTTTGTTTTGTTGTTCGCTCTAATGACATGTCTGCTTGCGTAAGCAGAAACAGGTTTGGAAGCCGGTGAACAAAAGCATTTGATTATGCACATGAACTTAAGCATTGTGTGCATTGTTTTGCTAAGAAATCCCTTTATCAGTGTCCTGTAAGCCAGTAATATAAAAACATGTCATCTCTCTCTTGCAGGTAAATCAGAAAGAGGAACTTACTCCTTTGGCACACAGGTAACAAAACATTTTTCACTGAAGTCATCTTTACTGTCATTTGAGGTTCTGCTCTTACGGTTTATTTAAATTGCACGGACTCACCTCTGCTTCCATTCACAGTACCATCCAGGGGAAATGTCCATGTCCAGTCCTGATGGCCTGTCTCCATCTGGACTCAAATCTTCATCCACTTTCTATGGCCCATACGGCAACCGCAGGAGGCCCCCTGAAACTGTTCTTGGTAAGATGGACTGAAAGAGTCTTCTGGGCTTGGGCCCAATTTTAGAGTACACATACATAAGCCAGGAAAAAAAATCATCGTTATCAAGCATTACTGTAGTACAACTGTATATTTTAAACCCATTCTCTCAAATACTAGAGCTACAGTTTAGAATAGTTAAGTGGCATAAAATCACCTGAACACCGGCGAACCTAAACATAAACGCAACTCCTATTTGTCATTACAGAGGTTCAAGTGAGAGCATCAGTGGCTCAATGTTCTGTCTCTTGAAAGACTGTAGGCTTTCATACTGCATATTTTGTGGGGGACTGGTATAGGAAAGGGGCTTGTGGCCAAAGGATGGAACTAAAGACAGCTGAAAGGGAAACTGTATAAATGTGTTAGCTGTGTTTAAAAAATGAGTGCCATTAATTGACTGTAGATCATTAATGTATAAACTTTGACAGCACTAATATATCATTGCTGTATAAACAAAACCTCCTTATAGCTTATTGTTTTTCAGGGTTTATGTCATATGTGGGTTATATTGCACGTATGTAGTGATTATCATTTATCTTGCTCAAAATCATTGATTTGGATTTTATTTTTCTTGTTCAGATAACCAGCCGAAAAAGATCAGGAAGGTGCCCCCTGGTCTCCCATCCTCAGTAAGTGTCACTGACTTTTTTTTGTGTGTGTGTACAAAATATGCTAGTCCTCAAAAGTTAACCTAAACCAAAACGAGGACTCTCTTCAGGTGCTTGTTGTTAAAATTGTTCATTATTGTAAGATAATTATTGGTGTCAAATATGGTTTGAAAACAAATTGGGTTGAAAATTACAATGTTGATATTTTGAAACATGCAAAATTGCATTAATTCAGCGGTGCAGCTGCTCAAACTAAAACACTAATTTAACTCAAATCTATCATTTATCAAGAAGACACATCACAATCAACATAAACACATAGTATTCATAGTATATCAGTTCTGTAGCGATTCATACACAGGCCTTTTCTGCTTTGTGTCTGGAAACAATGATGCCACTCAGCAGCTTAAAGCAAGTATTTACATTGCTGTTCATCCTTCGTCAGTGGTTGGGTATAGTCCCGGATCAGTGCTACACTGCGTTCTGCAAGGTCATTGACAGTGGCGATTCTGTGCAGGACGTGCTGTGATGACTGGAATGACAGGTCATACTCCCAAGCATCAGGGTTCCTTTTCTAGGAAGTCAGCGGGGGACTTTTAATACAGAAAAATGTGCAGGGAGACAGACGTAACCAAATCTACAAGAGTCTTGGTAGTGATGGCTTCTTTACAGTAAAATCCGCCTGTGGTTGAAATGCAAGGAATCGTGGCAGTAACAGTGGGTTGTTTGACAGTGCTGAAAGTTTTATAGTTTATATCTATATATAATGGCTACCTTAGTGTGAGAGAGAGCGAGAGAGGGACGGAGAGAGAAAGAGAGGGACGGAGAGAGAGAGAGAGTGACCTCGTTAGTAGATGGTAGCTCTTTCAGGGCACAGAGTCTGTGTCTGAGCCAGGATTAACACTGGCACATACCATCAGACAACACGCCCCCCCGTCCTGACACACAAAACAATTGGAAACACATCCTTGCACATTATGAGAACACATGAGGCATTCACTCATGCGAGGCTTAATCTTGCCCACATGAATCCAGATATGCACACACAAATATACTGTTTTTAGCGGTAACCAGATATTCCTATTTTTAGGGTTGTGCTTACCCATGCAGTATGCTTTTAAGCGTTCGTGCATAAGCCCTTTTGTCAAAATAATAAACTTGCACCTCACCCATCGTCTTTCTTTCTTTCTCACACATCAAATACACAGTGTGTGATAGCTGGGTTCTAACCTGGCCTACTAAATCCCAGCACAGACTGAGACTCATCCTCTAATACCTGGCCTTTTAGGCCTGCTGTGAAGAATTTGAATTGCTGTGTAGATTAGTCCGCATTTAAAGGGGCCATATCCTAAATGTACTTGGATTGCCTGTTCTCTGAAGTTCAATAGCTTTATTAACATTTAACATCTGAGATCTGACTTAAGACTCACAGACATAGGATTTTTCTATGTTCCAACTTCTATTTATCTAAGATAATTTGGCAGGCTGCTTTGTTACTTGTTTTTTTTTTTTTTTACAAATGACGTATGTCAGTTAGTTCACAATCACTTAAAAATGATATCTCAGAATCTATCATCTCTGCAGGCTGTAACATTTCTTATAATTCAACCTGACTGGGTGGGGCTAACCACAGCAGGTGAAGTAAATGTATTTAAGATATTGGGATGTATGAGCAACGTTGTATTTTTATTTTATGGTTTTTGATTGAATAGTTGTGAATAGTTTATTTTTATTTTACTAAGTATCCCTGTTTAATCAGCACATCCCTGTTACATTAATTGATTTATCACATCAAACGAATGTCAGAATTAATTGAATATTCATCCTGCTAATGGACACCAGATGAAAACTGGCCTTTTGGCTAAATCTGCCATATTTACCCCATGACATAATGGTGTCCCTGTTAAATAAACAAAGTGTAAGTCATATGGCCTGTGTTTTATTGAGTCCCAACTCTTTTTTTTCTTTTTGGACAAGCAAAAAAGAAATACCACAATCGCATGCTTTCTTTTGTGGTGTGTCCTCTACTCTCTTTCCATTTTTATTTTTATCCTCAGTTCTGTTCCCTCCCTCTTTTACATTTATACTCCTCCTCTTCTCTTCTTGTCCCCTTCTCTTTCCAGTGTTCTCTGTCCCTGCCCCCCCCCCCACTCCCTCTCTCCTGTCTGTCCTCGCTCATTTTTGCTTTCTCTCCCTCTTCCTCTCTACATTCGTTCTTCTCCCTCCCTCTCTCCCAGCTGCCTGTGGTGTTGGCTGGCCTCCAGGAATGGGCAGATGGCTCTGTAATTGGGAATGCATCTCTCTCTCTCTTTCTCTCTCTCTATTTTCTCTCTCTTTTTCTTTCTCTCTCTCTCTCTCTCCCCTTTCTTTCTTCCATCTCCCCTCACATCATACTGTTTAATCAAATTACACAAATAACCCTCAAAGCCCTGGATCCTCAGTCTTTCTGCTTTATAGCTTGATTTCTTCATTTACACCAAAACCCCAGAGCTCGGAACCAATTAAATCAGACAGGATCTGTAGCTGTGCCAAGTAAATGGCTTCATGTTGCTTTTCATCTTTCGGTTTTAACCTTTTGTTGTGTCGACGAGTTGCGGAGGTCATTTATTTCCATGGCTTCTTTTGCTGGCCGTAATATTACTTAACATAATTATTAATACTGTACTGTTAAAATAGAGCACACTACAATCTTCTTTTTGAGGTGTGTCTGGCTATGAATGTTTCTATGTGAAGGAGTGTCTGTGGTAGCCCATGCAGCTATTTGGGATGTTTCCCTTGGGACAGCATGTGTTCTGTATTCTGTGTTCTGCGGTGGATGTTTCCTGATTCAACACACATGCACTGCACTCTTTTACAGCCACAATAATAGAACTATTTCACAGAGACACACAAAATACATGTTATAATTCAGTGACAATTTTATCATAGTTCTTTGTGGATTACCTTGTTTGTCACGGATATTTGAAATTCTCCTAACGGAAAACCTGATTTCTCCTGCGAGTACAGGTCTACCCAGCAGTCCCTGGTGAGGACTATAACCAGGAGAATGCAGGCTACCCAGCCTCGAAAACTGGTAGTGTTTACCCAGGCTCCTTCTATCTGCAAGGTGTGTGAACTGTTATTGGACATCAAGCATGGTCTTAGTGTTTTTTTTCCTTTGCTTTTTTGGAAACAAGAATGGAAAAAAAATTTCTAAAGCTAAAATATGATTTTTATGGCTTCATTGTTGGTTTCAAAAAGGACTTTAGGATTAACAAATGGGCTGCACATTTTATGTCGGTTTATTTCTTCTAATTTAATTAATGGGAACAACCTTATGATCATATGTATGTCATTTCTAAATTGTATTCATTTGTTTGTGGTTCATTTTATATTTACACATAGCATTTTATTTTCCCAGAGTTTAAATGAATATAATTTAAATTTCATAAAATTATTGAAAATATTTTGCTTTCACAGAAGGTCTTCAAGATCCATGGGGTCAGTCAGGTTATTCATCTATGCCTCACCTTGCCCAGGCTGCACCCTTTTCTTCACTCAACCCTCCAGATCGCTTGGTAAACCACAACTTTACACATTTATTTTTAAACTTTGCATATTCACCTTCCACTACTTTAATATCGGTGAGGCATTAAATGTGAAATGAGCCCAGCTGTTTATGTTGGTCAGCGTACAAAGTGGCTTTCACTGTCGTATATCTCCTCTCTTCCAGAAGAGGCAGGCTTTGCCCCTGTCCCCTCCAAACTACCCTCACCATGGCAATGAGGTTAATGGTGGCAACCTTCCAGCCAGCTTCCAGTCTGCATCTAGCAGCTACGGAGTCCCCAACCACACGCCACCCATCAGTGGAGCAGACGCCATCATGGGTAAGAGGCTACGCCCTTCTACTGCCGCAGAGCAGTGTGGGGGACATGTGTGAACCTCACTACAAGGACTGCCCTAGTTGGCCATTTTATGAGAAGCCCACCATCACACGTGTACATTTTTGTGACCTTGTTTATTTTGTGGCTGTGATTATTTCAGGCAACAGAGGCACCACAGCAGGAAGTTCAGGAGATGAGATTGGAAAAGCTCTTGCATCGGTGAGTGAAGCTAGTCATATTTCTCTGCTATTATTTTCATCTAAAACTGACATTAAAATTACTCTGAACCGCAGCTGTGCTTGGGGGTCAGGGAGAAAGAGTGAAGGATATGAAATGGACTTGGTGCCCCAGCAAAACATTGTTAATTTATGTTTAGTGACCTTTTCATTGAAGTTTACAATGATATTTTATGTTGTCCACCTTAAGTGATTATTCTGAAATTACTAAACGGTAAGCTTGTCCTTAATGTTACGTCTGTTTCATGTTTAGATATACCCATCAGACAACAACGGAAGCAACTTTTCTTCAACTCCACCCACCCCGGTGGGCTCTCCACAGAGCATGGGAGGTATGTGTGTTTCTGTATTCATGAGAAATGTATAAGAAATGGATTACGTGTCTGAGAAAAGCTGATTGGCGCCATCTATTGTTGAAACATTATATTTACAGGATTAATTTAATTTGGCCTACTCTGAGGATGCGTGTTATTTAACACTAAGCTGGACGTAGAAATTCATACTACAGGTGTTTATTTAGTATCATTTTAAAGAATGTTCCATTTTTTCTGTTCTCCTTCCCTTTTGCAGCCTCTGCCTCCCAGTGGTCTAGAGGGTCCACACAGCCTACACCGTCACCAAACTTTGAAGGAGGATTACAAGCACTGGTATTGCATTGATCAAAAATAGTGCTAAATCGAGTTTAGAGGCCTGTCCTAAATATTGACATATTTTAAAGTCAAATGATTTTAAATTTGTTGTTGATAACCACAATGAAATAAACCATTATTTGAAAAAAATGTAGACGTCCTGGTTGTTATCTGATGCTCTCTGAAGTTCTCCATTACTTCATTCTGCAGCAAAACAAGATGGAAGATTGTCTGGGTGAAGCTTTACATGTGTTGAGGAACCATGCAGTGGGACCAGGTCCAGGCTCAGGGCTGGCGGCAGACATGCACAGTCTACTGAGTGCAGCCGGAGGAGCGGTGGGCCTGAGCTCCCTCAGCCAGAGCTTCAGTCTCCACGGTCGGCTGCCTGGCATGGTGCCTGAGCACCATGAGGAATCTGCAGGCTTACCCCCTTCCAGTGGCCTCCTGCATGGACACCATGCCCCACCACAGACTCCTGCCAGCTCTCAGCCTGAGGGCTTCACCAGTGAGTAAAATACTCAAAAGATTTTTTGAGGTCTGAGGTCCGCTCGAAGTGTAGTGTAGGGTTTGTCGATATGGGCAAAGATCTTACTGCTAAGGCATACCTATGAGTGAGCTGACTGTAGGGCTGGGCAGCATGACCAGACATCTAATGGCAAAATATTTATCATTATAATTAATTTTATTTTGTTAATTGTTGCTAATTATTACTTGTCTGTTTTTATCACAATCTGAATGTCATGTAATTCTAAATGTTGAAAACCAGTTCCACACTACAGTGCATGTGGCCTTTTTAGTCACTTTGTAATGAGGATTTTTAAAAATATCTTGCTACCTGGCTCAGCTAATATCATCTCTTCTTGCCTCTAAAGATGCAAATTTTCTTCTCTGCTTGGCTACTTTATAAAAGTTGCACATTGCCATCTAGTGGGCCAGAGAACCTTTTGTTTAAAGTCTAAGCACCACTTAATGGACCTCCATGAATATTTCATATTATTGTAGTTACTGACATATATAAGTATGAATTAAAATGAACATAGCAGCTTAATTTGCTTTAAAACTGACAATTTTATTAAATTGACTGAAAAACCCGAGCTCGCTACGGAAATTCTTGAACGCAACCGTGACGTCACTGGTGGACAACAGCTGAACAGCGCCGCGGTAAAACACCGTTATGACTGACTGTTATGACAGTATCTAAACCTTACCCTGTTTACCTCCATGTTACAGAGGCTCTTGAACACCTTTCGTTGGTGTCCTTACATGCCCATATTGTTGGAAAAGCGCCAGTGAAATGAGCTACAGATAACGGAGTGAGCGGATGGTCCTTTCCAAAGTGCCCGTTTAAAGTTGACAAATTTAGTCCATTTTCTGGATATTTTGGGATCTTTGGGCCATTTGTGCACAGATGTCCCACTGTACATTGAATGATTGCAGCCAAAAACAACAAACATTTTCGTCATTTTGCATTAAATCAAGTGCAACTTCTAGAGTTGTCTAGAGTCCACCGTCTACGTCACAGGCAAGACGCATATTGGGGGGGGGGACCAACGGTCTTTTAAACCTTATTCCTTGAATTAGTAAGAAATAACATGTTTTCTGACTATCAATAAACACAAGTTTGGAACTCAAATTCCACTGTAGTTATTTGTTTGACACTTTCATAAATATCCTGTCTAATGATACCAAGTTGAGAATTCAAACAACTTAATAATCATTATGAGAGAGAGAGAGAGAGAGAGAGAGTTAATGATTTTAATAGTTGTTGTTTTACTGCTCATGCCTACTTTAATGCATTGCCTTTTTGACAAATGCAGCTTCTCTAAATTTTCCTGTTTTGTATTTTGTGTCTCAGGTCTGCCTGGAAGCCTCTCCCGCTCCTCCCTTTCCTCCAGTACAGATATAAAGAGGGAGGACAAGGAGGACGATGAGAACTGCTCGATTGACGATGATGACAAGAAAGACAAGTTGAATCGCACAAGAACAAGGTATCGATGGTCATGAACTACTTACTAAATAGAATTAAATAGGTCAGAACTTTGTATTAATGCTTTATTTTGTTTGCCTTAGCTATCTTGCTGTTTTACGTGAATGCAGAGAGTCATTAGCTCGTAAATTCACAGTCCACATCACTGAATGAAGTACAGCTAATGTCATACACTTGTGGTAGACAAAATAATTTGGCCTGACAAGAATCACAGGGAACATAAGTAAATGCTGTAATATAAGTAAAGTCTGTTGTATCTATTACTGATATGGCAGTTTTGCCTTGAAATAGAACTACCTCATTTAAAAATAACCATTCAAAGAGTGCTTGAGGACAACCATAATCTGTGTTTCAGAAAAGATGAGCGTTAACCTGCATCACAATATTCACCCTCAATCCCTTGCAGTCACTCACACGCCATTTCCGGCATCATAATAAGCGTACTTTTGTTGTGACTGTAACCCCTCCCATGTTACCCCTTCCTTCTGTCCTCCTGATTCGCCCCCTAAGTCAGCTTAGTGAGGACGACGAGGACTTGCCGGTGGAGGTGAAGGCGGAGCGGGAGAAAGAGCGGCGTGTGGCCAATAACGCTCGAGAGCGCCTCCGTGTGCGCGACATCAACGAGGCCTTCAAAGAGCTGGGACGCATGTGCCAGCTGCACCTGAGCAATGAGAAACCGCAGACCAAGCTGCTCATCCTGCACCAGGCTGTTAGCGTAATTCTCAACCTGGAGCAGCAAGTGCGAGGTCAGTGGGCTCTTGACCTCGTGGGGTGGGAACGCAAACTCTTGCAAAAACGAGAGGTGGCGCAGCATCATGCGCTTCCAAGCGGTGGAGATGTGACTGTGGGGTGGGCTGGCAGACCTGCTTAGAGAAGGGTTAAGCTGGCTTGTGAAGTGATCTAATTTACAGAAATGCTTTTTCAGTGTCCACTTCTGGAGCCATATGTTTTATTTACCTGACAGTGGAAGCTTATTTCCCACTTATGAGCACTGTGCAAACTGCAGGCATAAATCCACACTAAGTAAAGCTCCTGTTTGAGGCAAGTGTGTGGTAATTTAAGTATGCAGAGTTGTAGTGCTTTTTGTTGGAGAGGGTGCACAAGCCTGTTTTACCTTTTCGAAGTGGGGCTGGTCGCCGAATAGAGTGGCATGGGGCTTTCTGCAGTGTCTGTACATTGTTGTATGTTGTAGGTCTGTGTGTCAATGCTGCATGGCCATGTACCTGTCTTGTGCCTGTTTTTTTGTCCTTCACTCACGCTTTTCATTCCCAATCCTGTCTTGTCTGGTTATTTTCCTGCTCACCCAGTCACTGTCTGTCTTCAGTCAGAAAGTCACTAACATTTCTCACAGTTTTCAAGTTTAGCACAATTTGTTGTTGACATCTGCAGGTTTCCCTAAGTAGGTATTTAGGAACAGTGGCAGCTTCATGTCTGTACAATTTTGTGTAATTGACATACGAAGCCTGGTACTAGATGTCCAATAACTGCTGCGTGCAGGATTTCGTGATTGTGAAAATGAAAGTTTTACATATTTAGAGTGTGGATTTTGTTTAATGCTCATTTCTCATTGACTAATAATTAGGATTGAGCAATACAGTGAAATGTTATCACAATATTTAACTGGAAGGTTACACTAAAAATGTTAAAAACATTTTATAAAGAATATTTCTTTTCATTTTCACTGTAAGTAGTCTTCTTCAAGATATTGGTAAATTAGCTCTTAAAATTTTACTACTAGCGGCACGGTGGTGCAGCAGGTAGTGTCACAGTCACACAGCTCCAGGGGCCTGGAGGTTGCGGGTTCGATTCCCACTCCGGGTGACTGTCTGTGAGGAGTTGGTGTGTTCTCCCTGTGTCCGCGTGGGTTTCCTCCCACAGTCCAAAAACACACATTGGTAGGTGGATTGGCAACTCAAAAGTGTCCGTAGGTGTGAATGAATGTGTGACTGTGTGTGTTACCCTGCGAAGGACTGGCGCCCCCTCCAGGGTGTATTCCTGCCTTGCGCCCAATGATTCCAGGTAGGCTCTGGACCCACCGCGACCCTGAACTGGATAAGGGTTACAGATAATGAATTAATGAATTTTACTACTAAGCTGGAGGGCAGTTTTCCTATTATAAATGTGCCTTACTCAAAACGTATTTTAATATCGCTGACAGCAGTGTTGCATGGCTTTGACTCTAACATAGTGTGATGTTAAAATATAAAATGTGTCCGTAGGTGTGTTAGTTTAGTAAATTACTTTAGCAGTGTCCATCTTTGAATCCTCTTACAAACTACGCTGTTGGTTTTAGCTTTAATTCTGTCACTTTTGCTTTTTTCCTACTGTATTCTGGGATAGCAGTGATACTGAACTGACCTACAGCATACTACAGGGTGTTAACAGCTGATCCATTTTTGCCCTGCGTTTCACTCTATTGGTTATATTAACTTTGCTTTTGTCGATTTTTCTGTTTGCAGCAGCTTTTTTTTTTGTGTTTGTTTGTTTTTTGCATGTTAAAGTCTGCCATGTTTAATCACTTTCCCAATCCCACCATCTCTTTTTTTTGCCAGGTCATCATGCTTTTTTTAAATCATCACCAGTCCTTCTCTTCTCCTTTTCTCGCTTCTCCTTGCAGATTGCAGCAGTGAGCTCAATCTCATCACTAATAAACACATCCCTGTGCCATGGGATGGGTTTATGATGAGATATCAGTCCCTATCCTCTGTACTTAGCTTTCTCCATTGCAGTGTTTGTTTGTCCATACAGTACATGGCAGATGGTGCATTGCTTTTTTTTTTTTCCCCCTCTAACACATTTTTACTCTCTTCCTTTTCCTTACCCACCCCTCTTGTCTCACCTTTTGCTCAATGGCAGCCCCAGAGGCCCTCATTCTCCAAAAAACAGAACAAAACCACCAGACAAATTTCAAATTTTCAGCTCGTGTTTAATATTTATATAAAGCTGATCGTCTCTTTTCGTTTTCTCGGACATCTTGACGGTTTGCAATGTGAAAAGAAGAAAGGAAAAATTATTCCTTGAAGAAAAAAAGGCCACCTTCATTTTCCTCAAAGCACCTCTTTCTCTCCGCTCTGCTCCACTCAGTCCCTCACTCCAGGCCTCCTCCTCCAGCCTCAAGATGATAAACCGCCAGTTCTTTCTCTCAAACACGTTTAATGAGAAGGTTTACTGATGTGAATAGTATAGGAATATGCACACTCTTTTGGGAAATACCAAGTGAACCCTTCCAGTCCTGATATGGACCTCAGTAGGTATTATCTCGGTCCCTTAGTGGACACTAAATGACCATTAAGAGCTATTATACTTGGCTGAAAGTGAAGAGTTTTTTTTATAGTGATCAGGAAACATGTAAATCCTTAATCTACAAAATTGCTTACCTAGAAATACAAAGGCTGTTCCTTGTAGTGGTGCTGTATAAAGCATTCCTCATGTTTGAAAACAGCAAATGTTACCCTGATGGTTCTTATTTTACACTACCGATTCTGAGCTTTGAAAGTGATTCCTGGTGAACTGCACAAAGGCTAAAGTAAGTCAGTGTCCTGCAGGGCTTTAAGTATTAGCATGCAGCAAACTCTTAACATCAGAGATGCTGAACACTTGGCCTATGAGATGATTTAGTGTTAACCGGTTAGCCAGCAAGTTAATTTCTTGACAGCATCATTAATGCACACTCGGTTGGCCCTGACAGCAGTGTGTCGGAGGAGTGTTTGTCAGTGGAGGAGAAGGAGCAGCGGGACCGGGAGCGGCGTTTGGCCAACAATGCTCGGGAACGAGTGCGTGTACGCGACATCAATGAAGCCTTCCGGGAGTTGGGTCGCATGTGCCAGCTGCACCTGAAGAGTGACAAGGCCCAGACCAAGCTTATCATCCTGCAGCAGGCTGTGCAGGTCATCCTGAGCCTGGAGAGGCAGGTCAGAGGTAGGGTTTCAACAGCCAGGACTATCCCAAACGTGGATTTCACTTCTGCCTGCGCTGTGGAGAATGGGGTCTTAATAGAAGGCTTTATACATGCAGCCACAGTCATCGCTGCCATTGGAAGCTTTGCTTCATGACTGTTCCTGAGCTTTACAATCTTCCTCTACCTGTCCACTCTACCTCTGCCATGCTCATGCTAAAGCTATCTGTCTGGTAGAACATGCTAACATGACTGAGAATAAATATCAGCTTAAGCTACCCTGTCATTAGCATGATGCTATTTGCATCATGCCAACTACTGCCTATTAGCTTTCATTCACCAATAGCATTATTAGCCTTTTTGTAACTGAAACCTAGAGCTTCAACCCTTCTGTCTTCTTATCACTGTTACATCCCATACCTGCCATTCTGTGCCGTGATGTGAAACACTATATGTAACTGCTTTTGCTTCCCTCCTTATCTGCACTGTTATTCCATGTCAGGGCTGTCTCTGCTGAAGTGTGCTGACAAAGCGTGAGGTATCAGACCAATTCTGTAATCTCTGATGTGACTCTCTGTCTGTCTTGACTCACCACAGAACGTAACCTGAATCCAAAAGCAGCGTGTCTGAAAAGGAGAGAGGAGGAAAAGGTGACCGGTGTTGGGGGAGATCCTCAGATGCCTCTGGGAGGAGGCCACCCCGGGCTGGGTGGAGATGGGCACAGTCATATGTAATATTTATGTAAGTGATTTATGACAGTTCCGCATAACCGAAATTTGACAATGTGTAGTTGATACCAAAGGCAGAATATAGAATTGCTTTGGATGAGAACATTATGAAGAATTTGATATGAACACCAATGATGGGTGTGGGGTTAAATTTTATTACATTTTAATGTTGTTTTTACTCTGGCTAAAACTAAATAATAATCAATCTCTAGGAAGCAAGTGTTAACCTACCAGTTTAAAAAGTCTGTTACTCATCAAAATTGCAGCAGCTTGTTTAAGGATGGGCAACATATAGGTAGGGGTGGTGCAGCGGGTAGTGTCGCAATCACACAGCTCCAGGGACCTGGAGGTTGTGGGTTCGATTCCCACTGTCTGTGAGGAGTTGGTGTGTTCTCCCTGTGTCTGTGTGGGTTTACTCCGGGTGCTCCAGTTTCCTCCCACAGTCCAAAAACACACGTTGGTAGGTGGATTGGCGACTTAAAAAGTGTCCGTGGGTCTGTGTATATTGCCCTGTGAAGGACTGGCGCCCCCTCCAGGGTGTATTCCCGCCTTGCGCCCAATGATTCCAGGTAGGCTCTGGACCTATCGCGACCCTGAACTGGATAAGCGCTTACAAATAATGAATGAATGAATGAACATATAGGTTTTAACCATGTACAGTGTACTTTCTGTTTATGTAAAATATGCCTGTTATTCCATAACCCTAATTTGCCTTCTCTCATGCTTTCTTTCTTTTGCCCCCACAGATTGTAAACAGTGCTTTCAGATGTGGCCTTACTCTCATATGTACCGTCTCAGTGTGCATGCACACGTACCCTGACTGTGCAAATAATCTTTTAAACGGACAAAATACCACACGCTTTGGTGAAAACTGACACACAGCTCCTACAACTGCACACACAAACACACACATCATGGACCATTGAAGCATCCTGAAGAACACTGCTGAGGAAGAGAGACAGGAACTCTCTGAGCACATAGAACAAGGGTATTTGCTCTGGGTTCTTTTTTTTTCTTCTTCGTCTTCTTTTTTTTTTTTTCTTTTTTTTTTTTTTCTTTTAAGGCACACTTGCTTACATTTCTGGGAGCAATGGTGAATTTTACCAGGACTGATGTGATTCAGTCGAAAACTAGACAGCCATTCCCCACAGACTCAACAGCTGTCTTATCTGTGTTGATAAGGAGAAAAAGCAAAAGGCACACCCTTTCTTGTTCAGTATAAAACACATGGATCCATCAACCTCTACCAGTTTCAGCTGATTCCAAGTATTTGCTGGAAACATGGACAGGTCCAACTACGCCTGACAGTGGCCTCAAAAGAGGACACTTACCTACAACACAGTTTTTGGGTAGTCAAGGTCTCCGGTGAGGGAACAGAAATATCAGCTTTGTGGGTTTTGTTTTGTTATGTTTTTTTTTTTTTTTTATCCATAGACTATCATTCTTTTGTACCATTTCACTTCACAGCAAATACAGAAGTTGAATGAGAAGAAAAGCTGGATTTTATAAACTCCCCAAATTCAGCTTGAGTTTATCGCATTAACACCAAGCATCCGAGCTTGTGTACCTACCTTGACTGGAACCCATTGACACCCTGCTATGTCAGCCAAAGCATCAACACCTCTTTAATATATTTGCAGGACTAGCGCATGTAAGTCGGCGCTCGAGTCCTGCCATCCTCTTCATCCAAAAACATCTTGTCAAGCTTCCATATGCTCCTTCAGCAGCAAAGAGTTTCCACATTGTGTCGTTCAGCCACAAGTTTGACCCTGGATCCTTCTCCCTGCTGCTCCAGTGTCTGAGGGAATTGTCTTGGACGTTTATTTCATTTATGCTTAAGCATGTTTCCGTACAAGCCTGAGATGGATTTGGATTTGGAGTAAAGTGAAGACAAATGACATACACTTTTCTTTGGGGGTGGGCTGGGTCAGTATATTTGCTTAACTCATGTCAGGGGTGTTTGTGTGTTTTGTTGAGTTGAATAATGGATAGTGTCAACCGATATGAACTGCCACTTCTGGACAATATTTTTCTTCGAAATAGAGAAAGATAGATAATGGCTTATTTGAACAATTACGTTGGGTCTTCATGAGAAGATCCCCATGTTGTTAAACTGTTGACTTTACATTTCATTTCCTTTTTTTATATATATAAAATTCATCTAAATGTTATTTTTACCTTTTGATCTTTTACAAATATGTGGGAAAATCCTAGCGTTTGATGCCAGGAACAAATGTAATTGATATTTCTTTTGCCATTTTGATGATGTGTTTTAATGAAAGGGCATGGAATAGAACTTAGCCAACCTTTGCCTATTCATTATTGAATATTCCTTTTTTTGCCATTGCTCCAGTTATTTAGAGGGTTTGGGTCACTGCAAGTATACTTTTTTTTATTATTATTATTATTGGTTGAGGCCCTCAGAATCAAACAAATTGTAATTATAGTATTGTGGTTGCACCACCTTTGTGAATCCTTTTTATAAAAGCCATGTTTTCAGTCAACCGAAAGGTAACAGGATACTGATTCCACATTTCAACAAATATTTTGAACAGTGTTCTTCAGTCAAAACAAATTCTCATAAAGGAATGATTTTTGGAAAAATCAGTTCACACCAATAACCTTGTTCACTTGTAAACAGTTAAGCCATGGAATGCTTATTTGATCACGCAAATGTGTTAATAACCCCCCACAGGAAGCTAAACTATGAACAAACGCAACTGTAGCTGAACACTGTCTACAAAACGGGTCTTTTGCTGAGATTTGATAGTCCGTTGCACTGTGTACACGCAGAGGGAAGCTGTATTTTATGGGAAAGTCCGTGTTTGTTAGCACCATTAGTCTCAGAGCTCTAGCGGGAATCTAAAGCAGTTAAATGTGGATTGTCTGGGGTAAGTGGAAAATTTTACAAAATTCGACTTTTTTTCCAGAATCATTCCTTTAAAACAAGATGTTTAGAGTCGTATACGTTTGCTTTTTGCAAAGATCTAAATTGTTGGAAACTGTTAGTGAGAGATAAGGGTGGCCTTCTTCATTCTCCCGACTGACCAACTGCACCTAAAGGGGGTCACACTGGGGAGTGATAACATACTAGTGCCTGCACATTATTATTCTTTTGTTGTTGTTTTTTTTTTCAGTTTAGTCCTGAAGTCAGGTTTTAATTAAAATGTCACATGTTTTTCGGTGGCTTTACTTGAGGATATTTTATAAATTCACATGAAGACGGGCATGAGAATTTTTAGTGTATCTTAAAATGAACTTTTGCTCTTCTGGGCAAATAAAAGTACTTTCTTTGTAAACACGTTCCCTGTTTAGTTTTTAATGTGCTCAGTGGTGCACAGTCCTGATTCTGATCAATAATGAAGTACGTTTCCTGTATTTTGTTCAGTATAGATACTCAGCATTGACCACAACGATGCATTCACCAGCATGTGTAACAGGCATGAATGGTCTAAATGAAGTACAGTGGGGAAAAAAAAAAGGTTTCATAAATTTTTGGTGGCTTTTAAGCCAGTAATTATGACAAATACAAAAGAACATCTGGATATGTGAGTGTTCACTGTTGTAATTTGTATGAAACTCAGTTGCACAGTTTTAATAATATTCATGTCCAAATAGAATATCATTCTGCATGCTGACATTTCATGGGCTTAAACTATGTGCGCCCAATTCTAAAATCGATTGAATGACGCTGTGCCTCAAATTGAGGCAGTTGCTCCCTATGAGCGCTCAAAAAAAGTTGCATCAATTTAAGTAGGAGTTATGAGTTATGAGTATGAACCTCTCTCTCAAAATTTAAACTAATGGAAATGTACTGACAGGTTGAGCCTGGATTAGTCAAAAAATGAATTGGGATTAGTCAAATCTAGATTTATGGCCAGCACAATAGTGAGCAGTTAAGGCACTTTGAGTTCAAACATGCCAAGTACCAGATTAAGTCTCATAACGCATTCAGAATTTGACTTAGCTGTGTCCTAACACTGGCTTTGTGTGGAGATCCTATCCTGGAAATCAAGTGCAAAAACCTCATTATTTTTTTTCTTGGGTTTTATAAGCAGTCCCTTTCAGTCCTTTGACATCTGTAGAATCTGCTGACTCCAGACATTGGGGAAGTTTTTTTTTTGGTCCCCAAAGTGCCTCCACTTTCCTATTTTTTTATATAAAGTAGCTATTCAGAACTGTTATGTATATGACGTAGCAATAAATGTGCCATTTTTAATAACAGAAGTATACATTTTTTTCAATGTCTGTCTTTTTTTTAATTATTATGACTTATGTACCCGAATAAAGAAAAGAAAAACATTTCAAGGAGACATTTATTTTGTCAACGCTTTGACAC
The DNA here is from genome assembly GCF_029633855.1 of Hoplias malabaricus. NCBI lineage: Eukaryota > Metazoa > Chordata > Actinopteri > Characiformes > Erythrinidae > Hoplias > Hoplias malabaricus. The sequence continues at coordinate 18,030,794 of NC_089818.1, forward strand.
ATAATAAATTGCTGTCTATAAGTGGGTCATTCATAATTTGCACAGAAGTCATTAGAATAAACTGCATTCAGACCACACCTCAATTATTGAATTTCTCTTCAAATAATATATTTTACAGCAAATAAGCATTTAACAAAATTGAACATTCATTCATTGTCTAAAACTGCGTATCCGATTCAGGGTTGTGGTGGGTCTGGAGCCTACCAGGAATCACTGGGCACAAGGTGGGAACACACCCTGGTCCTTTGCAGGGTGATGCACACTCACACATTCACTCACACCTTTGAGTAACCAATTCATCAACCTATACGTGTTTTTGGACCATGGGAGGAAACCAGAGCACCCAGAGGAAACACGGACAACACACCAAACTCCTCACATACAGTCACCTGGTGTGGGACTTGAGCCCACAACCCCCAGGTCCTTGGAGCTGTGTGACTGCAACATACCACCTGCTGCATCACTGTGACACCCTAAAATTTACATAAATATTCAAAAAATTGCAGACATTCAATAATTACCTTTTGTTCACCATAATTAATTTGGTATTTTTGTTATTATATATTGAGTAGAGTTATTGCCAATGAGGAAAAAGTAAAATGATTGATAGTTCCGGTTTATGCTCTTCTTTTGAAGACTTTTCAGATTGAATCCCGAGTAATAAGAGTCGGACTTTTATTATGAAATGTCAATCTCGACTAATAATAGTCTGACTTTTATTATGAAATGTGCTAGTGTTTCGTGTTAAGGTCGCCTCTGTTGAGCTCCATCTCTCCTTCTGCTCTGTGCTCTGTTTCGGTTCCCGTCGCTGAGAGAGAGAGAGACTACAGGACAATGCTCTCAAAAATTGTCGGACAGAAGTATGTCTCTATTGCGAGGACGTGGTAAGGACCTTGATGCCGCTGTCCTGGGTGTTCGTGTGGGTTGAAGTGCGGCTTATGTCCGAGTGTGAGGCGGTTGTGTCCTTGGTGACCTCCCCGCTTTAAGCACTGAGAGACCGAGTGCTGACGGTTAACCCCAGTTTCCATAGTTACTTTTATCTCCATTACTTTCTTCACCTACAGACGCGGCTCTAATAGAACACAGAAACTCAGTGTGCGGAGCTCCACGCACTTCAGCTCTTTTAAACTCTTATTGACAGTATGTCGGGCTAACGTTAGCCTTTAGCAGCGAGTGATGGTTCGTGTTTTTTTCTCAGGCTTAAGTTGACAAAAATTGCTCATTAGTTGTTGTTTATTTAATTACTCTGTGTTTTGAAGCCACTTTGTCTATATGAGTGACGTCATAATAGGAAGACAATAAATAATTATTGTAAATATACATGTAATTCGCATATTCCACACTTCAGTTCCACCTTAAAAGCCTTTTATGGAATTTTAAGTGTTTAATTTATCCAAAATTAAGAGCTGTCCAACAGTGAATTTTCTTAATATTTCCTTCTTTCAAATGGGCTTCACTTTAATTTAAAACTATTGAATTGGAAATCTTAAGTGGCTGATCTGTGCCAGAAATATTGTATTTTTTATTTTTTATTTATTTATTCATTTTGCTTTACCCTTTTAGGAAAACTTTCAGTTAATCTAGATGTTAAATATCATGGTCTTTGCCTGTATGAGTACCTCTGTTTTTTTCCCTTCTCCCCAGGGTTCCCACTATGACTTTATGGGGAGGAGTTGGAGGTATTGCACTTGTCCATTTTACAGACTGGAGACTGATCCTGGACTACGTGCCGTACATCAACGGCAAGTTCAAGAAGGATAACTAGATAACAAGTTTGAACTTGATGGTAAGTATTTGGTGTTGCTTTAGGCCAAATAATGGATACAGTCCAATTAAAGCTGCTAAGACCTGACTGCAATTAATTATGTACAAGCCGTTTATTACCTGATACATGACACTTTAATGTGACATGGAAACAAGTGGGGATTTGTGTGCAGTTGAGGAGTCAGCTTCAGGTCACTCCCCATCCTACCTGGCATCACGCAGACATTTCAGTAGCGTACCAGTGACAATAAACAAACCTTTGCTTTATTTAATACAGTAATGTTATGATGTTGCGTGATTAATTTTCCTAAAATAAAGATTTCAGGGGTGAGGTGGGTCTGGGGGCAATCCGGAAACACTGGCGCAATGCAGGAGTGCACCACGGACAAGGCACCGGTCCATCGCATGGCAACACCGACTCACACCTAGAGACAACTTGGAATATCCATGCCACCTGATAGGGCTGTGCCATATCGTATTGTTTGCAATAAGATCATCATAACTTTTAAAACAATAAAAAATGTATATTGTGATAATGGTGATATTCTGACTCATTTACATAATGACGTTATGAAATTACCCATAATATGACATGCATTATAATAATATTTAATTTTATATAATTATGAATTTAATGTTTTTGTTGCTGTAGTCTGTTTTCGAAATGAATAAAGTGTTTTTCAGTGGTTTGTCATATTGTCAAGAATATTGTTATCACCAATATACCCTGAAATATTAGGATATTTAGGCCATATTTCCCACCACTACCACCAACTACTGTGTGAGGAAACTGGAGCAACCAGAGGAAACCCACACAGGCACTGGGAGAACACCACAAACTCCTCACAGAAATTCACCTGAGGTGGGGCTTAAACCCCCAAACCCAGGACCCATATATATCTCAAAGAAAATGTACATCACATACCTTATTACAGTGTCAGTTAATGTGTGTGCATGTTCTCATTTTAGAATCAGAATTGTCTTTGTGCTACTTTGATGAATGAGGTTCATTGTATATTAGTAGTTTGTTCTGTAGTGTCCTGTGACATTAGGACATGCTGGTCCTCTAATAGCTTTTCAGCCTTGGGGACGTTATATAATCTATTTTCTAAGCCTTTTCATAATCTTTATTTAGTTTTCTATTACGTTTTAAATGTTCACAATGGAAAAATGCTTTAGACTTTGTTTTGCAGAGTTTAGTTTTTGCTTTAGTAGGCACACTCCCTAATTGGGGAATAGTAGTCTTTTCCCTACTAAACACAAGCCTGTTATTATGCGCAGGCAAACAAAGCAGCTGGAGAGTTAACGTGACTGGGTTTTTTGCCTTGGGCCTGATCTTTTTCTGACTTTGTGGTTAATGTCACCAATCAGATCCCTGCTGCTGAATTCCAAGTCAAAGTGACTCAGAGTTAATGTCATCTTAGACCTCAAGGTGTTACCAGCTCCTCTGCCTCTCTGCAACTGATATTTCACCTCATATTTCAGGTCAACAGAGAGACTGTTTACTTGGTCACTGACTTTTTGAAATGGCAAACAGTGCGTGGTTCAAAATCTAAAGCCTTAACCAGGAGTGCACAAACTGAAGACTGTATAATGATGTGAATCTCTGTTCCAGACTATGTCATGTTGTGGCATAAGGATAAATATAAACTGACTGTTATACTTCTCCCTCCACTCTAGGTCAGTCATTTGCTGAGGTTGGATTGGATCAAGATGAACATGTTAACGTGGGATAACAGAGGAGACACAGGCAAAGCCCACTGCATGGAACGGACTAATGAACCATCGAGTCTAATTTCTGTTTTGTTGCTAATGAATATATTGATTTTGTTGCAAAATAATCTGTAAATGCAAAATAAAACTGGTTTATTCCACACAGACACCAGTTCCATCCTGCCATTTAAACTCAGATCCACATTTTAAACATCAGTATCATCAAACCATCATTAGTAACTGAATTGTGCTTCGGTCTGAGAACAGTTATTAAAGTTTTAGGTAAATCGCCCTCATAAATAAGTGTTTTCTTGAACAATTAATTGATTTTGTATTTATATAGGGCGCAAGGCGGGATTACACCCTGGAGGGGGCGCCAGTCCTTCACAGGGCAACACACACTCACTCACACCTACAGACACTTATCGCTAATCCACCTACCAACGTGTGTTTTTGGACTGTGGGAGGAAGTCATTTTATGGTCAGATTAAACTGTTTTCAATAAATTGATGTGGTGAGAAGGTTTTTTTTTCCAAGAAAATATCCTCAAAAGTGACTACATCTTTGCCTTCAACCACTAAATGTGGATTTATGAATATTCAGCTAGTCTATCTCCATTTACACTCACCAGTTGTGTGAGTCTCACCTCATGAGATGATGGGATTGATTTTTTTTATGCTTATGTCGTTTGAAACTGGTTATTTCACTGATCTCGTGTATAAAACAGTCCCACACAGACATGTGAGCCCGGTCAAACACGATATTCTCTGGAAGGGGGTCTTTAGTGGATTTACTATGTGTCACAATGTAATTCAAAAATAATCCAATTAGTCTACCCTAAAAGCACTCAAATGCGAGTCGACTCCCAGTATTCATTTGAAAGAATCGATTCAAAAGATTCAATTGGCTGCAAAACGACTCCTTGCTGGTGAGTAGTGGGAGGTCATGAGGTGAAGAGAGTGCAGGAGGCATCCTAACCGTGTTTATTCCATTTCGGCGATTTTCTGCGAGCCAGGCTGCGGAGAGAAGCATGGAGAGGAAAAGGTGGGAGTGCTCGGCTCTCCCGAATGGTTGGAAAAGGGAAGAAGTGACCAGAAAGTCGGGCTTGTCCGCGGGGAAAAGCGATGTCTATTATTTTAGGTACTGCTGCTGGTTCAGCCAGGGGGAGAATGTTAGCTCGGCTAACAGCTTAATGCTCAGAAGTACGGCTTTTCCAGCTCTAGGATTAAACTACCCTCAGCAAACATACAGTTTATTGTTGGATCACTTCTGAAGAGCTGAAATGCTTTACTTCAGACTCGTCTCTGCGGTCTGACTCTGGGCTATATTAAGAAATATAGTTTAGCCACCTAGCTAGCTGCCAGCTCCCCGGTGTGGTTAGCGCTGTTTGTTAACTGTTATTGTTATTGGAGCCTGTGTGCTCAGGCTGTGCTGCAGTTTGAAAAGCTTTCTGGCTGTTTTGATTACTGGAGTGCACGGTTAACCACTTAGAAATCGTATTCCTAAACTTTACTGAATTAATTGACTTAGTTATGGCTAGAAATATACACACATTTGCTAATTTTCAAAGCAAACACATCTACAAGGGGCTCTTCTACAACGCAGGAAGTCTCAGTTAACCAAATAACTTTAGCCCAGAATCGAGGACTGTCCAATAAGAAAGTCCCACAGTTCTGTTCCTACTGGACAGGTTTAACCTGGGCTTATCAGGCTAAACTGAAAAAAAAAAATCTGCTTTCAGCAGAACCCCCAAGTAATTCTGATAATTCTGCAGAATGTTGTAATCACACATTCAGTTTATTTGCTGTGTTGAACATGGCAGGTTACTCGCAAAACCTGCAGAGCTGGATGTGTACTTATTCTTACTTCAGGAAAACCTCTAATTTCATCAAAGTGTGTTTTCCACAAAAGGATTTCTCAGTAAACCTGATAACTTGAGCAAAAAAGGTGAAGCATGCTTTTTTTTTTATTCTACACTTTGGGTGTATTCAGCTAAAATGAGAAATCCTGCTTTGTGGAGTGTCCACACTTTTGCTTGGGTCTGTATATTTCTTGGCTCTCACCTGTAGAAGCTGATTGGATGGATACTGACCCAGTACCGCACCACTCAGAACAATAAAATGAGTGGTAGAGCTTATTAAAGGGAAACGTAAACCAGTTATTCAGAGTGGTTTGATGTGAAATGATTCATTGTTGAGAAATGTCCCAGAGCTCTGATTAAAATTTATTACAGTGGTGGTGATAGAGGCCAGAGGTCACTATAGTTCACGCAAATATTGCCCTATTTGTCTACTAACCATGAGATAACGTGTATGCATCATGTATGACACAGACAGTGGAAAGTAAATTATAAACTTTGGAAACCATCTCGCTTTAGCACTCTAAAGGATTATACGGGCGCTTCAAAAGGCAACGACTTTGTCTTAAGCTCTCCAAGACTGTAGCTGTCTTTGGTATTGAGTTTTTACGACTGCAAAAAATGAATTTTTCTTTGATCACCATTATCTTTTTCGTTCTTAACAAATGTGTGTTGTGACTTAATCTTGCAAACTAAAGTACTGCACATGTTAATACATCGAGATGTTGGGATTTCCAGAAAAACTGAGAGGATTCGTCCCAAGCCATTGATCGCAGTTTTGACTTTTGCTTCTGTAACCTGAATCTGTAAAGGCCAATTTTTTAACGTTATTTTCATTCGTATACACAGTCCCACAGGAAAGAAATTTCGGAGTAAGCCACAACTGGCCCGATACCTTGGAAATTCTTTGGACCTGAGCTCTTTTGATTTCCGTACAGGAAAAATGATTATGAGCAAACTGAACAAGAACAGACAGCGTCCACGCTTTGACCACAGTGGCCCAAATAAGGTAGGTTAGTTGGGGAAACCCAAAGGCTTTTTTTTAGGTGCATTTTATTGTTTAATGTATTTATTCTCTATAAATAAGTTATCGTCGCTGTCCAATTAAAAACACGTATCTCTCAAAATAGAAATTTAACAGGAGAAGGAAAAAACCTTAACTTTCGTTGGAAGGCAGAGTAAAAATTTGTTTAGCCGACTAATTTTAGAGCATTTCTATTGGTTCATTCATTATGAATGTGAGCTGTGTTCAGAAGATGTAGTAAATTAAAAATCCACTAATATGGAGATGCATGTTTTTAACTGGACAGCTATGTTATGCACCTTGTTAATACTTGCACGTATGATGTGTAAATCATGGTTTATTTTTGCTTGTTCCATATTTAATTTTAAGGGGAAGCCTGATCTGAACACCTCTCTACCAGTGAGACAAACCGCGTCCATTTTCAAACAGCCTGTTACCAAGGTCACAAACCATCCAAACAACAAAGTTAAGTCTGACCCTCAGAAGGCTGTGGAGCAGCCAAGACAGGTAACCAAACAGACCTTTAAAGGCTAAGCACCACTTAATGGACCTCCATGAATATTTGACATTATTGTAGTTACTGACAAATATAAGTATGAATTAAAATGAAAATAGCAGCTTAATTTGCTTTAAAACTGACAATTTTATTAAATTGACGGAAAAAACCCGAGCTCGCTACGGAAATTCTTGAACGCAACCGTGACGTCACTGGTGGACAACAGCTGAACAACGCCGCGGTAAAACACCGTTATGACTGACTGTTATGACAGTATCTAGCTAAATAACCAACATTATTCATGACAGTAGCCTAGCAATAAGCTAAACTCAGATTTAGAGGTACCATTATTCTTGTAAATGTGATCGAAGTGGAACTCGAGTTCATCCGACACTATAAACCTCCGTAATGCAGCTACGTAGCCGAGTATAATCTGAGCCACCGAGTTTAGCGAGTCAAGCTAACGTTAACTAACACCAACTAAAACAGGCGAAGTGAGTGTCCTTACCCTGTTTACCTCCATGTTACAGAGGCTCTTGAACATCTTTCGTTGGTGTCCTTACATGCCCATAGTGTTGGAAAAGCGCCAGTGAAATGAGCTACAGATAACGGAGTGAGCGGATGGTCCTTTCCAAAGTGTCCGTTTAAAGTTGACAAATTTAGTCCATTTTCTGGATATTTTAGGATCTTTGGGCCATTTGTTCACAGATGTCCCACTGTACATTGAATGATTGCAGCCAAAAACAACACACCTTTTCGTCATTTTGCATTAAATTAAGTGCAGCTTCTAGAGTTGTTGTCCACCATCTACGTCACAGGCAAGAGTTTCCGAACACCGTTGGGGGGGGACACCAATGGTCTTTTAAACCTTTGTTTAAAAGGTTGTTGAATTAGTAAGAAATAACATGTTTTCTGACTATCAATAAACACAAGTTAGGAACTCAAACTCAAATTTGTTTGACACTTTCATATCATATAAGTTTGTCAGGCAAGAGCTGAGTTTTCTAAAAGAATTCAAATGAATGAACAGATCCCCACAACTTTGGTATTTTTTTCAGTCTTAGTACAGTGTTGTATACTTTTTGCATCCATGTTTAATTTTTAATGTTGGACCACTTTCTACCATGACTGATCTTTGTTCACGCTAATCTGAGATTATAAAATTTGAAAAACATTTAGACATTTTTATAGAATCTAAACAAAACTTAAACATGAACATTCAAATCTAATCTGTGATCATCTTCCTCAGCTCTTCTGGGAGAAGAAACTTACAGGACTGAATGCGTATGATATAGCTGAAGAGTTAATGAAAACTATGGATCTTCCCAAAGGCCTACAAGGTGATTGTCTGGTTGGGAAACTTGACCCAAACCTGATTGCATCAGGGATTGATCTCTCTTTAAGATCTTTCTGTAGTAAGAACATTTGTAGTTGATGTGACAGTCTTGTAAGAAGTGTGTTTATTGTGAATCAAATCCAGTAGTATGTTATTTTTCATAGCTATTTACCAGCCCTTTATCATTAGGTGTTTTCAAGCTCAAGTCTTCCAAAAACTATTTTAGAACTAGAAACATGTTCATATGTTTAGTGACCGTCATACACACATTACAATAACAATCTGCATGCATGAAGATTTTTTTTTAATGATTGAAGTGCCTCATTTCCCCTTTTTAAACTGTGTAATGTCTGAAAGTGTCCTCCACCACAGGGGTCGGCCCAGGCTACACGGATAAAACCCTCCTGTCAGCCATCGCCAGTGCCCTGCATACCACCTCTGCTCCCATCACAGGACAGCTATCTGCTGCTGTGGAGAAGAACCCTGGAGTCTGGCTCAACACCACGCAGCCCCTCTGCAAGGCTTTCACAGTGACAGATGAGGACATCAGGTACACTAGCACAAACTAATATTACTCTACATATTACTCTCCCAGTCTTAATGCTTCAAGAGTTTAGCTCAGTTCACAAACACAGGCCACACACCAGCACTTATTTTTCAAAGCTGCACAGAAACAAGGGCAAATCCAAGTATTCTGAATGATGCATGAATTACTTTATGTACAATAATTCAAACATGAAAAATCCTGTGTGAAACAGCCATAACTAATTGTAGTAAATCAAAAGAACGAAAAGGGATCATCACGCTTAAGTGCTAACTGTTTTATTCCATTAAAAATGGTTCTGGTAATGGAACAGTATTTTTTCAAGCAGCTAAATCTTCCATGATGGTGTTTGCTTGATTCCACCATCTATTGGCTGTGGTTGGTATTTATTACTGAACTGAAAACTAATATCATCTTCATATATTTATTGACAGTATTGATATTGATTGCTTAACTGGAATCTAAGCATTTTTCAGGTTGTCAAATATTCCATGCAGTACTACACAGGATCAGTTTGGTTGTAGTTTGTAAACATAAGTTAATTTAGAATCCTATTCGGAGCACACCAAAAAAGTTGGGTACTTGGCAAAAGATAAGTAAAAATGTATAGAAAATCAATTTTGTTTTGAAGCATTACTTAATAAACAGGTGGATATAAGATGAAAATGAGTGTTAATTAAAGGCTCAGTCTTTGTAAGCAGAATGGGTTTTTGCTCGTCACTTTATGCCAGAGCTCATGAGAGAATTGTTGCAGTTCAAACTGTATTAAACATTTTTGAATCACAATTTCATGAAAAACATTCAGGGAATCTGGATAAATACCGGACCATGCTAGACACTAATGTAACCTTTGAGCCCTCAGATGGCACTGCATAAGAAGCTGTCATGCTACACTGATAAATATTGATAGCCACATGGGCTTGGGAGTACTTCAGAAAACTGTGGGTCTGCCTGGGCTATTTCTGAGTGTGCCGCAGGCATCCATTTTTAATTTATTTATATTTAACAAATATAATTAGTTTTGTTAGTGAATTTCAAATCTTTTTTTTGTTTGTTTATTAAATAAATATTCAAGAAAATTTATGAAGTGTTTATTTCAGTTTTTATTGAATTTTTCGAAACCTTTCTGGAAATGGGGTTGGTGTATTCATGTCTACTGGCAGCATACATTTAAAATAAAAGTCCATCCACTACAGGAGGAGTATTTTAATGCAGCCCTTCTGTCACTTTAACGTTGCGCAGTTTGTCACTGTCTGTGTTACGAGCTGCGCTACGACTGAACCAAGCTGATGGGTCATACGTCATGCTAAGTTAGGATGTGCCATTACAACACTGTGTTGCAGGAAGCAGGAGGCTCTGGTGTACAGTGTGAGGAAGAGGCTGGAGGAGGCTCTAATGGCTGATATGTTGGCTCATGTAGAAGAGGCCACTGTTGATGCAGTGTCTCTGAAGGAGGAGTCAAGCAGCAAAGAAGAGGCTCTATAACCATGGTAAGGGAAAAAAAAATTTCCAGTAATGATCAGTCTACAGATTTGAGGACTGATTATTTATAAGTGGTTTATTTCTGGTTATTGGTAGCGATTAGATTTTATCCAGCGTTATTGGAATCAAACTATATTTCGTGTACCTTTTTTATATGTTTATTGGTCAGTTTCATATTACCACTATTTTGCAAAAACGCATGAACTCAAAAACTAAAATCTGCTGTATTGAGTTAGCATTTTAGCACAGAAAATACATAAGGAATAAAAGTTAAAATTAATTATTTTTATATCAAATTCACATATTGAACAAGTGCAGTTTTCAAATAGCAAGAGCTGCCTTTTTAATTCTAGCCTGCAATATCAAGAACAATGTTGTAACATGGTTTAAATGGTGACATTTAGATTATATATAACAGATGGACCTGTCAGAGGCACCCAAACACCACTGTGTACATGACAACGACCACAACTACATGCCAATCTGTAACCTTGCTATAGTTTTTAATGAAAGAACACAAGTCTGGGTGGAGCTTTAATAGATAACTTTAGTTGAGTTCTGCAAAATGTTGAAGTGTTTTTTTTTTTTTTACAGTGTCTGATATAACATCCTCTTTGATCAGTGATTCTGAGGGGACCGGTGTGGACCACAGTATTCCTCTGCTGAGTTGAAAACCAGGACCTGACAGCTCATGCTGTTTCTCAGTGTAAAAGTCATACTTTTGCTACCTGTTTCTTACAGTTCCCCTCTGAATTAAGTGTGAAACTTAATGTTTTATATATGCAGTTTTGTGGGACATTTTGTACTTCACACTTTTCTCCATTTTCTGCTATAAGTAATAGTGTTTTACTTTAATTTGCTAGGCATTTTACACCTGTTTCTTGCCATACTGAAGTTGTAAATGTGAGAAAGTTGCTTTATATTCTCACAGATACATGGAGTGTCTAATTTTCTACAGGCAGTACATGCAGTTTTAAGAGAGTGTTACACTAAATTATATTTACATGTGGCTCTACAGTGTGTTTCCCAAAAGCTAATAATAGAACAATTGAATTACAGTCCTAAAGTCCTGTTCTGACAGAAGCTAAGACTGTTACTAAATTAGGGTCAGATTAAGAAAAATGCGTAAATGGGCTTAAAATATTTGGGGTTTTAATTTATCTGATTATTTTGCTTAACATTTTTAACTTTTCCTTTTGGATTTTGGCACCTGTCTTCCATTATAAGTGGTACAAGTCAGTGGGGGCAGAGCATCTATGATGTCATAATGATTCTGTTGTAATCAACCGTAAACGACAGGTCGAGATGAAAAATAATAAGCTCCTTCTTTGTTCTTGGAATGATGTAATAACTGATCAAATTGAACTCTCAAAGCGCATGTTAGAGTGAAACACTGAACATCTTTAACCAACGGTTTTTATTATTGGTGCTTTTTTCTGTCTTTTTTTTTTCTCTGTAGATTACAGAGATATATATTTGGCTGGGTTTTTTTTTTTTTGAGAGTCTGAATCATTCACAGTTGAAAATAAATGTGCAAAAAAATTGGCCAATGTGAAAGCTGCAAGAAGCTGTCACCGTATTTTCTTTATTGATTCTAGCAATTCTCTAAACAATTTTTACCCCTACACTCCCTTACCCTTTTTAAATGTATCCTTTGTATCTACAGGCGTATCATCTCAAAATCAATAAAAGATTCAACAATGGCCATTACTTAATGCAAACAGGAAACTTTGAATTATAAGATAATGTTTTGGTTTATAAGCTCTTGTTCTTTCACATTCATGGTCAAGAAAAAGGTGGTAAGCTCTTAAGCTATTAAAGGCTAGTTGTTCAGACAGAGATTAAGTACCATATCTTAGACTAATTACCTGTAGGGATTCCCAGTGAAAAAAGCCCTTTAGTCTGGTACTTACTTAATCTCTTTGGAGAATTGGTCCATAAATTCTACTCTTGAGAAGATGTTGGCTGATATGAGTGTTACTGTAAAAGAAAACTACATTTAGTGAAGATCTGTTATTTTGTGGTTCTCAATCTCTTGGATCACTTTTTTTGTTTTTGTTTTTCATATGGTGCATGTGGGGGTAGGGGTGAATTTTCAATTTATAGGTTTATTGTGTTACAGAAGTTTAGAAGTGCTTTGTCTTTTTCTCATTTTATTTCCTTTAGTTATGAGAAATGATAGACGAGCAGAGATTAAAGGCCATTGCTTATCAGTGCAAGACGAGAGACGGTGTGTTAGCAGTGGCTTCAATTCTGGTGCATGAACATATTAACCTCAGTTAATGCTGGACTAGGGTCAGGATTCTTTTTTTTTTTTTTAAACCCAAAGAAAAAGAAAACTGATCCCTGATCAGCCCACATCTGACTGATGCAATTCAACACATTCATCCAAGAAGACTGTTTTGAACACAATTTTTAAATCTTTTTTTTATTTTTATGGATACAGTATATATTTTTACCCGTGCTTAAAGTCATTTTTGAAATAACATGTTCCTTGAGCTTAAAGTCAGCTGAAATTGTGTAAAATGTTCTTTTTTTTATAAAGACGGGTTTTCGCCTGATTGTGTTTTACACATTTAATAAATGTAATAATCTATGAATGGTCGGGGGGGCTATCATTTTGTACTTTATGCAGTTTTGAGTGTTTGGATCTAAATGCTTTGAGAGAAGACTCCCTCAATATGGGCTTAATTTTATGAACTGATTAATAAAATTCTCTTTCATTAAATTGTTCTGCTGTGTCTCATGAATGATTGAGGGAAGAGAAGTCTGGAGACTGGGAGGGAAGTATACAATGGGATGAAATTATTCTGTCTTATTTAGCATTACTAAATTAACTTTATAAGTCCTGAAATCGAACTTAACATTGGACAAAAAATGAGATGCTACATAGAGGCTACATTGTCATCATGGACATAATTTAAAAATAAGTTTTAATCTTGTCAAATTTTCTACTGTTTGGGTCGATGGCATTGGTCCAAATTTTTTTTTTTATATTGACATTCATTAAAACTTGGGATATGTACACTGGATAAATCATGAAATGTGCACTGTGCAAGCATTAAAGCACTTTATGTATTAATGTTTCCAGCTGCAGCACCCGAGTATGATATATTTACAAAATTCAGTAAATAATGCTATTTTTAAATTGACAGGAGTTGTCCTTTGACAATTAGTTTATATATATATATATATATATATATATATATAATACATTAGAAATCTGCATTTTGTGGCTGAGGATGTAAAATGTCTGGAGAGAGAGACGGTTTGTAGGAAAGCCGGGGGTCCTGTCCGCAGTTGGTAAATAAAGTGCCCTGCGTCCGGTTGTATGTCATAACCGGCGCGCGGGTACGCGCAGGCGCGCCACCGGCTCTCCGCGCGCCTATTGCGTGGCCTTTGAACCCATTGTTGTGTCGCGGGTGACGTCAGCGCCGTCGGTGTGCGCGAGAGACAGGGCAGAGCGGCGGGCGTGCGCGTGGCGAGACAAAGACAACGGAGAAACGAGGCACAAGACACGGGCTCGGTGTGTGTGTGTGCACACATACGTGTTTCTGTTTGTTTTTACTGGTTTGTGTGGCTCTCCGCGCTATGGAAATGTGAAGGACTACGCGAGCGGACACACCGAGCGATGGCAAAGTGAAGATATATATGTGTATTTTTAAAGAATTTATTAATTTATTTATTTACCCGGTCTCTTTCTCTCCGCTCTGTTTTTAAACCCTTCCCTAACGTAAAACAAAGAACCAAAAAAACTTAAACACTTGTCTACAGTTTAACGCTATCCCTGTGTGGGCTCAGAGAAGAGGAACCGGGAGGTGAGTGTAATGGGCTCTTGTCTTTTTCGCCGTGTTCTGAACTTGCGCTGTGCGGAGCGGGCTGCGGGGCTCTGGGTTGGGAGGCTGCTGCTTGTGGTGAGGTTGAAGCTGGCTTCCCTTTTTACATTTTCCGCTCCACCTTAAAATGCTGTGGCAGTTGAGATTCTTGCGCCGGAATGTTGGACTGCACCGACATTTTAAGGTGGAACGGAACATTTAGGAAAGTAAGCCAACTTCTGCCTCGTTAGCTGTTTGTAGGTTGATGTTCTCCACAAACAAAGGCGGCGACAACGTGACTTGCCTCCCCTTGCTAACAGGCTAACATTACTTTCTGCTTAACAATAAAATATATAGATTAAAACTGAGAAATTATTTTCTTCTGCCGGTATGTGTCTGTTTGCAGTGTAAACCCTCGTTATGTGTGCCGTATTCGCGCGCACACGCTTTATTTTAAGAAACGAACGCTTGTTAAAACATGGGCTGCGTCTCGCATTGCTCCAGGCTCCCTATGTAGTGCCCACTTTGGCGGTCCCCCTACAGCCAAATGCAGCGCATTTTTAATTGTTTGTCCCTCTGTTTTTAGTTATTATTCAACAGTGAGTTGTAAAAGTACGTGGTTTCTTTTGTGTATGCTGTTTCCTTTTGTGTACAGGTCATTTTTACTGTCATATATAGGGAGCAGTGAGTTATGTGGGACGGAGCCCAGTGTGCTGCTAATTGTGATGCTATGTAGCCGCGTTAGCTTGTCGGCTAACAAAAAAAATTGGAGAAAGAAACAATAAGGACAAAAGCGGAGACGAGCTGGCGGTAACGGTAAAGTCTTGAGTGTGGCACATGAACTAGACTCTGGGACGTAGTCTGTGGGCAACGGTTAATTCTCAGTGTATGCACTTCTTACTGTATTGTTCGTCTGAATCCGATTTTTTGTGGTTTCTTTCAGAGAGCCGTTCCCACCCTAAAAGACAGCCCGGAGTCTGATGCACATCCACGGGGACAGTTACTATGCCTAGCCCCTTGTTCCACCCTGAGATTATGGATCACGACGTGCAAAACGGGGTCCCTCTGCCCCGGGAATCGGACCCCGAGTCCCGGGACGAGGACCATCAGGAGGCGCTCCGCTTCGCTCTGGACCAGCTCTCGCTCATGGGGCTCGACAAAGTGGATCCTCTGGACGGCACGACGGGGACCACCGTGCCTGAGAACTGTAACGGCAGCGGAGGTGGATACGTCGACCTCCAGATGCTTGAGCACCGTGAGTCCCCCACCTCCTGCTCTCCGTCTCCGGAGTACTACGGTCCGGGAAGCTACCACCTGAGCGGCCCGCACCCTCACCCGGTTTCCAACGACCAGGGCTCGGTTCTGTGTAGCCGAAAGAGGAGCGTGAACATGACCGAGTGTGTGCCCGTGCCCAGCTCCGAGCACGTCGCTGAAATCGTTGGACGGCAAGGTATAGAGTTACATAGAACTTAATGCATGCTTAAGGTGAATAAACAACAACAGAGTAACTTTGCCTTTGTCTGGGAGCTGCTGGAGTACAGTGTTCGCTGATGTACTCACTTAGAAATCAAAAATAAACAGTAATGCATGTTCACTCGGTATACACGCTTGACCTTTGGAAAGTAAACAACAACAACCACAACAGAAAAAACCTTCTCTTTGTCCTGGGGCTGCTGGAGAACAGTTACAACTCTTTTGCAGAAAGGTGTTCAATAGTTTGACGCTATTTTTACATATTTATTTGAAATGCAATGCATGTTACACGTTAAAGAAACGTAAACAACAACAATAACAGCAGCAGCAGCAGGGAAACTCATCCTTTGTCTGGGGGCTGCTGGAGAGAGGTAGCGAGCTGTCATGTTGACGTCCACTCCTAGCAAAAACAAGCTCTACTTAGACCTGGAAAGGGGTTCTTAAAGATATCTAGAGCCATTTAAGAACCTTATTCAAGTAGGCAAATGGTCTTTGGATGTTTATTGGTTTTATACAACTTCCCTTTACTGTTTAGTTCCTGTGTTTGTGAAATTAATAACAGGGAATGCTTTATTCTTTGTCTGGTGGCTACCTGAAAGAAGCAAGGCACTGTCACATATCTACAATTATTTGTTGTTGATGCAGGTCATAGAAGCTTTAATTTTTTCAGTATTTTAACATTTGTAAAAATAGTGGAACGTTTTTTTGACCCTGTGTAGAACTACGTACCTGAGACACTCCATTAGCAAGCAGTGAGTTCTGAATGTTTTTGGTTCATGGGTTTTATATGGAAATGAACAATTTCTCTAACCCAGAGAACCTTCCAGAACCATTCTTAGGGAGTGTAGATGTTCTTGCCGGTAAAGTACAGGGAGGGTTCAGGCAGTTATGAGATTCTGAAAGCCTTCTCTCTTTGTCTGGAGTGAGCTTGTGAGAAGTTATAGTTGTGGTGTTTGTGTGTTACTCTCTCTTAGCAAACAAGGTTATTTGAATATAGAGGATACTCCACATCTCTGAGAGGAACCAGTGGTTCTTAAGGGGCTCTGGAGTGGCATTTTCTTGTATTTGAAAGAGTGTGAGGTGTTATGAAAGAGTAAGGTCAACGCCGGCGTGTGGCTTGTTTTTGCAGAGCTTAAAACTCCATTAGAAACGTGTAAACGATATATAAGATTTGGGAGAACGGGGGAAATGCTTTTGCCACGGGCCTGATTGTCTGGTTAGACCTTCTCGGGCAGATGGAAGTAGCTTTAGAGGGAGAGGGGGAGGGGGTCAAACAAAGCGGCAGATTGTCGGGTAGTCTGGACGTGTCTAGCAGCCTGCCCCCAAACAAAAGAAGCGTATCGACCGACGCCTTTTGGCCAGGCCCAAGTCCACGTACACGCACTGGACTTCTGCCTCGCTTGGTTCTTTATGACCGACCGACGCCGGTGACCGTGTTTATGTCTGTATTGTTGATAACGCTGTGCGCAAAGTAGGGCCGCTGCGCCCCGGGACGCGTCAGGGCGGTGTTTGCTGCCTCTGCGGCGCACGGGGTGCAGTAACCGCGCTGAACCCGGGCTTTAAGCCCAGGTTTCGTGCTTTTTCACACACTATCGTCCGCACTCGCGGCAAACCGAAAGGGCCGCGGAGCCGAAAGCGTCTGAGCGCTGCGTACGGCATTGTTCTCTTTGTTTGAAAAAGCCATGCTTTCTGCCTCCGACGATGACATCACGCAGCACGCTCGCCATTGGCCGCGCGCAGGAAGCCGAGCGCTTTTAAAGCGACAGGAGCGCGGTGTTGGGTAACAGCGCTGCTACATGCTAACAGCCCTTAAACCTGAGAGAAGAACGACACATATGTACACACTAACGGCCCCACCTTAACGTCCCCTCCAGAAAACATGTCGGTTTTACACTTTAAACCGTTAAACCGTGTTCAGAACCCACTCCCCTAAACCAAACCCTTTGTTATGTAAGTGACTAGCCTTCATGCTATACCATGCATCAGTGTAGCACATGACAAAGGCACCACAGCAGCTAGGTACTTTACAAATATATTTTGCTCTGTACAAAAAGTCTTAATTGTCATATTTACATTTTTCTATTTATGGTGTTTTGATGGTAATTTGAAAATCCCAACTGCCATTAGATTCTCAATCATCCATAAGCAGTGAACCAATTGAAAAAGTCCCTTTTGAATGGAGATTTTATTTTTTTTTTGCTTTAACTTCACACTGAAAGTTAATGTTCTTTGACTCTCCTATGAAGTTATTGTTTTGAAAATGCAGTTTCTTGCCTTAAAAGTCATTAGTTTGATCGCTTGGACGAGCAGGGAACTAACTCAGGGTACAGCACTTTCTCCTACCTCAAAATCTATGGCCTGTATGCCCTCAAGCAAGGCACATAACCCCTAAACCCTAACTGCTTTGCAACACTGAGGCGGCTGCCTGCTGCTTTGGGTGTGTTCCCACTGCCCCAATCATTAGTGTGCCATGGATGGGTTCAATGCAAGGTCAATATCTTGTCATTTGCTTTCTAACCTTCCAGACTCAGGTTCTAACTTTTTACTGCAAATTTTATAAAATGGTTAAAATGCTTTTCTGTTAACTCTTGTTTATTTGTTAATTGTGTTGTCTACAGTGTTATTTTTTTTTTTTTTAATATTTGTCCTTTTCTGCATAGGAACAAATTCTCTAAATGCTCCTTAAACGTGTGTTGTTTATTTTTGTTGACAGTCAAGACAAAGGAAAGAGGGCAAAGAGATGGAGGTTATAAATACACAATCATTAGACAGAGGTGTTCATATACTTTATAAAGTTCAGGTTAAGTAAGGCAAAGTTGTCAGGCTTTAAGTGTCGTGGGCCATGCTGGGTTACTGTTACTGCTGTAATTTGTAGATTTCTCCTAGAGCATGTTAAATATCTACCTTTTTTTAAAATTGCAGGTTGCAAGATCAAAGCCCTTAGAGCAAAGACCAACACTTACATCAAAACCCCTGTCCGAGGAGAGGATCCAGTGTTTATAGTAACCGGCAGGCGCGAGGATGTTGAGATGGCAAAACGTGAGATCATCTCTGCCGCAGAGCACTTCTCCATGATCCGCGCCTCTCGTTGCAAAGCTGGAGCCGGTGGTGGAGGTTCTCTTCCTGGCCCTCCTCATCTTCCTGGCCAGACCACCATCCAGGTGCGTGTTCCCTACCGGGTAGTGGGCCTGGTGGTGGGGCCTAAAGGTGCCACAATCAAGCGCATTCAGCAGCAGACGCACACGTATATTGTGACGCCGAGCAGAGAGAAAGACCCTGTGTTTGAGGTGACTGGAATGCCAGAGAACGTGGACAGAGCGCGGGAAGAGATTGAGACGCACATCACCCTCCGCACGGGTGCCTTCGTGGACCTGCAGGGCGACAACGACTTCCACAGCAACGGCACTGATGTCAGCCTCGAGGGCCTGAGCTCGTTGGGTCTCGGCGCCACTTTGTGGTCCCGTGGTAGTGGCAGTGGTCATGGTCACACAGCGCAACCCCCTCCTCCTCCACCTCCTCCACCACCGCTACCCCTTTCAGTGCACCACTCCACACGCAAGCTGTCATCTGCCTCCTACCACAATGGTGGCCTGAATTCCGACAACTATTCGACCAGCCGCCGGCCCACCGAAAGCGGCAGCCCTACGAGCCCCTTCAGCACAGGCAGCGGCAGTGGTGGGGGCTTCACCTTCGGGGGCGACACTGCTCCTGGCCTGCAGGCCACGACCTCTGACGACCTGAGCTTTGAGTTCACTGGCTCCAACATCTGGGCTCCTTTTGTGAACGGTGGCAAACAGCCGCAAGCCATCCGCCGCAACAGCAGTGGTCTCACAGGTGGCAACATCACACCACGTCTCTCACCTACCCTTCCAGCCGACTCCACGGCCCTGGACCACCCGCTGGCGCGCCGAGCTCAGAGCGATCCCCTCAGCACGTTGTCTTGGCTCCAGACAGGATCGTCCTTCTCCGGAGGAAGCAGCAGCAGCAGTGGTGGAAGCACCACCGGCTACTCATCATGCTCAGCGTCCTCGCTGCCCGGAGGGTCCCCCACCGACTCAGAAGGAGGTAGTAGTGGAGTGGCCGTGGCCTCTGGCGTCTTGGGCCGCCTTAAAGCCAGCAGCTTGGCCAGTATGGTGCCTGGCGGCGGCAGTAGGGACTGCTTTGTGTGCTTTGAGAGCGAAGTGACGGCGGCACTGGTGCCCTGCGGCCACAACCTGTTCTGCATGGACTGCGCCGGGCAAATATGCCAGTCACAAGAGCCCGAATGCCCAGTGTGCCACACCCCCGCCACACAGTGCATCCGCATCTTCTCTTAATGCCACGCTGATGAGGGTCAGGAGTTGAGGGGGAGTTGCTCTTATTAAAAACCTATTGAACATCCAACTGTCCTACTATTTAGAAAGTCTGTGAGGAGAGAGGAGGACGATTATCTGCAACCTGCCTACACATAGGATTTGACAGTAATAAGTAACATATTAGATATGACACTATTCTGATGTTGACTTGTTATTATTAATATTAATAATAATAATAATAACTATGATGACAATATTATTTGCTGACTCATGTACTTGTCCCAGGCTGTGGATTCAGCAGGTTGTTTGTGTTTTTTTGGAACAGAAAATTTCATTGTGGACAAGGAGGATGGATACCAGTGTCTTATCTTTCTTTAGGCATTAATTTTTATCTAACGCCAATGAGTCTGTCCATGTATTATACATTCCCCCTCCCCCTTCCCTTCATTTTTGCTTCTGAGCTCAGCCTGACCACAGGTTATTTTTCGCTTGAGACTTTTTTCTACTTGCAGATATTTTTCGATTTAAGCTGCATAGGTCTGCACTTTTTTCTAATGGCTCGTTTTGAAATTTTTTCAGAGGGACGGGAACGCGCTTTGTTTTTAATCCTGCGTTTTTGTGTTTTTGTTTGCGCTGTTGAAATTAGCAGCAACACTATGACAACGAGCCTGTGAGCTTGGAAAAAAAAAACGCAAGACTGTGGAGCCTGCACACCCGTCAGACCAAAATATTACAGATTTTTTTTTATTATTATTATGATTATGATTTGTTTTCTTTTTTTTTTTTTTTTATTAATGAAGAATGAAACACTTAATATTTATTCAAGTTAAGAATTGATATCCAACATAATGGTTAATGTTCAATATAAAGATAAGTAGGTAGATAGAATAGTTAACGTTGCATAAGAAATATCTTTACAGTGCTAAGAGCTTGGTGTTCCGCCTGTCTCCTGTCTTCGTCTCTCTAGCCTTGCAACCTTAAAACACTCATACTCCAGTCCAGCAGAGGGTGCTGTTAGCTCCTCTATACCCGATCAAGCTCTGTGGCTTGTGTGTCTTCTAACATAGGGCAGACTGGTCACTTCATTACCACAGACACTCTTTTTTTTGTATATGCTACTACGATCAAAAAAAGGTCATGAGATTTGTTCATTCCGGTTTTGTGCCCTGTCAGGAGAGGTGCCAAAACTAACATTTACAACACCACCACAGACATTGCACAGTCTGGAGTCGCCTTTTAGTCCACGGAAACCTTATCTGTTACAGTTTTTATTGTTCTTAGAGAGATTCTTTTAAATGTTAGCTGTCCTGGTTATTGCTGCGGAGTTGGACAGATTTAGCCTCATCTCCATCAACCACATTGTTCATGGAATTTACTGAATTTTAGGATAGATAGGTCTTTAACTTTTTGCAAGAATGTTTCTCCTTACTGTGGAGGGGTGTGTGTTTGTGTGTGTGTATGTGTGTGTGTGGAGGAGTGGGAAGTTTTGTTTTAATTAGCGGACTGTTGTAGAGCCACCCCACTTTGTGCACTGCGACACATTGCAATGTGTTTTCTTTTTTTTTTTTTCTCTCGTTCTTATTTCTTTAAATCTCCTGCAGGGGCCACAGTGGATGTATTGGGCCAAAATGGAGAAAACACCGGTCTTCCGCCCCTTCTGTTAATGAGCTCTTTAATATGCTCCTACTTTGAGTATGAGCGCCTACACAGCAGTGCTGTTCTCCACAAAACTAGTATGGAGTTTACTTCCTATGATTTCATGTCGTCGCTGTCCTGTCAAGACCTTGTATATTGTTTTGTTGCCCCCCCCCTCCGCTTACATTTAGCTGCCATTGTAAAGCCATCCAGAAGAAATCACACAGCATCACTGATGCGAGGTACCACTCTTTGGAAGCATGACAACAAATTGGTGCCCCCTTGTGGAGAGTGGTTACACTGCTAAATGCGAGTGAGTTACAAGCCTGTATAAAAATCTCATCAGATTAATAGAATTAATCTTACACATACGAGACTTTGCCACGACAGCGATGATATGCAGCCGGAACATGTTTTTGTTTGGTCCTGTGGCATGGTGAATATAGTCGGTAGCCCTTTTGAAAAGATGGATTTTTCTGACAAGCCATGACATCAGTTTCTAAAGGGCTTCCTGTGACTGCACTGCAATTCAGGTCTCATTCAGTTAACAATAACCAGGAGAAAAATCCCAATCAGAACCTGGCAGCTATATCACCCAGGGCTTCCATACACTGTTTGTGCAAACGTCCGAGAGCTGCAGCAATGGGTCAGGCGTCGGAGCAGCTAGCGATCTTCCTGGTGACCTGGCTTGGAACGGAACTGAGATAGGGACTTTAAAACACTGCATTTAAAGCCTGAGGATAAGGGTTGAGGCGTCTTGTTTTGCATATAGTTTGTGTCCATGTTTTCTGAGGTCTTAGGAGTCTGTGAAAGCAAGCAAGCCTCGTCAGTCTGGTCCACATTTCTCATACTGTGTCTTTCTTGAAGACGTGTGTTCTTGCTTTTGTCCACGTTGGTGGTGTATTGCATATAATTTTGTCGTGCCAGACCAGTTGACGGTGCCTTGGTGGTGCAGATCACTAACGACCGTCGGTCCGTTTCGGAAGCAGACACGTTATTCTGTGTTGGTTCACGCAGCACACGAGTCACCCCATTGCCTGTAGCCGAGTCGTAAACAGGGACAAGTTCTCAAGCGTTCTTTGGTTCTTTGTTTCCTGCCGTTACTTTAAACGCAGAACGTTTTTCAATAATGCGATGGAATGAAATCTCTTAAGTATTTGTTCAGTGTGTGTGTGACACGGCATCTGAGCCCGCCTTGACAAACTCTCTCTTTCGCTTATTATTATTATTTTCCCTTTTGAAACAAGTGATTTTTGTGAGTTCCTCAAAGTCTTGGGAATCTATCAGCTGAAGTTTAGGTGTTTTTTAGTGAGATTAGTTTTGAGAAACGTGTTCAAAACTGGACCGAGGGTGTTCTTTTTCTGGAAGTGTACAGTAGGAAAACAGATTTAAAGGTACAATAAGTTCCGAGTCAGTAGCGTACTGTAAAGGAGCCTCCGAATCCGTGTTGTCTGTGTTTTTAGGCACGTCTCAGAAACCTCAGAATCAGCCTTGAGGACGAACCTTTTCCTCCAACAATCCGGCACTCCCAGCCTGGACACAGACACCACAGAGACCTGGAGATGGAATGTTTTTATTTTATTTTATTTTATTTTTTTCAATCTGTAATCCCCCTTCCCCTTCCCTCCCCCTCCCTCAAGGTATAAAAACAGGGTTTACAGAAGATGTTCTGAGGAGAGCTCTAGGGCACGGTCTTACATCGGAACGGCATCGACTGCCCTGACTCTGCTCTCCTTTTTCTAGGTTTTGTTTTTGCTTTAATTTCTTTTGTATGCAGAACCAAAAGTCATTTCAATAACAAGGTTTCGGACCTTCCTGTAAATACCCTGAATTACAATCATTGGGATTTGTTTTTCCAGAAGTACAAAACTGATAAGGTTAATGTAGTTTTTAAAAACATGTATCATTATTTGTAAGTAAACTATCTGCATGTCTTGAAGCCATCAGGCGTTAGCTAATAATTTTCTAAAGAAAAAAATCGACAAAAAAAAACTTTTTACACATTTTATTTTTACAATTTATTTGCTTACCTTGACATAAATATCCCAGATTATAATGTGACCCTTTTATTACTGCAAATTTATCTTTATTTTCCATATTTCTGTTTCCTGTGTACAACATATAGGCAATTTATAACAAAATGAGAAAATTATTGAAGAAATTTAAAATTGAAATATATTTTATTTGAAAGTTTATGGACCTTCTAGCCGTGAGTTGGAACAGTTGTATACTCGTATGATTCGAACTGACTTGACGGTTATAAGAAATGTATCAAGAGTTTTATTTTTTATGCTTCTTTAATAAAATCTTGTTTTTTGTTTTCGTTTTTTACTGTAAAACAATAAACATCAGCGTCTTGGTGCTTTTCATTTGGTTTACAGCAGGACGACACCAGAGGAGTTCTTCAGTTCTGTGCACGGTGCTAAGACTCCAGTTTGAGGAGGAGTCATCATTTCTTTGTTAGGTTCTTTTAAAACAAATTGCTTTGAGATATATGGACTCTCGCAGGACTGTGATGGCACTTTACTGTACATCACTCTGGTGTCTGCATCTGCCTTTCTTTACAACTCGTGTTAACCAACAATATTGAGGAAGGTGTTGTAACTGTAGACCTTTCTGTTTTAATGAAAGGAGTGTGTAGGTGTCGTGTTGCTTTATGAAGGAGCCTAGAATAAGGGGCTACCCTTCTGCTTCATGAAACAGCCGTCCGAACCACGCCACTAGAGGACAGCAGCACTTCAGTGAGTGAATGACTGTTGAAATTGCCTTCTGTTTTTAAACTGATGTACAGTCACTGCACTTCTCTACGTTATTTCTATTCCACAAGCTGGTCTTTGTTTTGCTGGACGCCTGGTACTGATTAATCTGCAGAGATCATAGTTACACATAAAACATAGGAACAGCTTCAAAGCCCCAGCCCCTGGGTGCTACACTAATCAGGTTTGCAGTTGCCTTTTTTATTTTGTGTTGTGATTATTACCTTCAACCCTTTATTCAGGACTTCTCTATAAAATAAACTCCAGCCTTGTTCTTAAACATTCAAGTCACCAACAGGAGCCTAAGACTTACTTGGTCTTTTTGTAAAAAACCATCTCGGTGTAGAAGTGAAAGATGGCTGATTAGAGCATATTTCTCTGTTCTCAGTTGTGCCCCTCACTTTGGGAAGTTGTGTGTTTTCAAAGCTTTGCTGAAGTCTTTTCCAAATTGACCACCCTCTAATAAATTTTTACCCAGTTCCCCCTGGACACAATCTTTTGACAAGTGTTCTTTTTTTAGGGGTTATTTCGTGCCAGATGTTCCACTCTTTTACATCTTTCGGATGTCTGATACTGCCTTTGTGCCTGTGCTTTTAAAGCTTTGACTTTAACACTTCAGTGAAATATGCTATAACTGCTGTTAAAGATGCAGTCAATAACTTTGTAACTTGAAAGTGGTGACCATTAAGGGCTTGAAGGTGCACCGTCCAGTTGCTGGAATATGTTCTGGGTGCAAAAAAGTGGCAAACAATACAAACCACGCCATATATGTCCAAATGAATGCAGACACAGTGATGTTAATGGGGAAGTATTCCAAACCCACTCTAGAAATTGGATCATTGCTGTGAGATTTCCATAATTTTTTTGGATGACAGCAACAGCAGTTCTTTAAATATTTGTCAATAGAAGGGGTATCTTTTCCTCAAATACTGTATTTAAAAATCTATTTAAATTCCAGTCATTTAAAAATCCAGTCAATCCCAGTAAATATTTAGCTGTCGATTCAACGTTGAAATAACGTAATGACTGTCGTCTAATCAACGTTCTCTTAAAGTTGAAAATGAAAGTTGAAAAGACATCCAAACACAGACATTGAAAAGACGACTATTAGACGTATTGTGGACGTCCATTGACGTTATTAATTGGTCCCGAAATAAATTACTTGTATAAAACGCGTTTTGGACGTCCACTGACGTTATCGATTGGTCACCACTTAACTAACTTATTAAGATGGATTTTGGACGTCCATTGACGTTTAAAATATGTCCTTGATGGACAGACTACTCTTAGACCTATTTTGAACGTCCAGGGGCGTTCCTTGTTTACTGGGATACATTTGAAAACAAACAAAAAAAATAATAAAAAATAGATGGAGTGTGTGTGTTTTGTTCCAGTGTCTTGAAGCTCATGTGTACATTTCTGCATTAGAAAATAAGTCCAGAATCACACTGAGTGGTCAGTTTTTTAATAGGAAGCAATGCTGCATTAATCCACCACCGTCCTCATAAGAAACCATCATAGAATGAATAAAAATAAAAATTAGAAACATCCCCAGTATAAAAACATCCTCTCATGCTTATACACGCTACATTGGTTTGTTTGTTTTTTCTTTATACGGCAATGTACGCACAAGCTCTTGACTTTTTTTTTTATTTTTTTTATTTTATTCCTTTGAAAAATAAATACATTTTAAAATATCTTAAATAAAAACCAAAAGAAATGTACAGATAAATCCATCGACAGTTGGCAGCGTAACATCAAAAAGACACGTGCTGGCACATTTAGAGTTCACTTTTCCCATCATGCACTTGGTTTCTATTCACAAAGTGGGCACCATGGCAACCGCGTCCGTGGGCATGCACACATGCATATGGGGGTATTCATGCCCATTTGTGCTTGAGCCAGTGTGTGAATGTGTGTCTCTCTGTGAGTGTCAGATGATGGATGATTTCTGTTATTTTAAGCATGTGTCAACATTTCATCATCTTCACGTTCTACAGAATAAAGGCCAGAGTTGTGGGCATCCAGAGCCACATTGGATTTGGTTTCAAAAGCACAGAAGTCCGGAGTGATGTTACAAAGCCCTCAGAAGAACTCCACCACTGTTTACAACACAAACACCTTAGGCTCGATCCATTGCATCCCGCTCATAAATCAGAAATCCCTGCTTGGTTCTGACAGGAATCCTGCGTAAGTGTGTGCAAGTGTCTTTGTGCTGATTACTCTCGCTCGGCCTTGTAAACATTTTGTGTTCTATTCCTATGTAGACAAACCGCTAGCCACTACGATGTCATTTAATTGCACTATGGTTCAGTAAAACAGCAAAACTTCAATGGCTATGTCTCCGTGACTGGCTCTCATCCCACAGAAAACCACTTAAATTCATTTCTATCGTCTACTTTACCTCTCTGCTCTCTATACATACAGTATATGTAAATATACATTTATATACACCTATCAACCGCAACGTCTCAAAATTGGTCATGTTTAAAAAATGAGACTTAAATGAGGGACAATTAATTCTGGACTGTTTCTAACTCTCCAAAATATGGCAAAAAAAATGGCTGGGTTACAAAGCCAAGGTTATGATTATTGACGTGTTTTCATTTATTTCAATGGCTTCTAAAATGGAGAACCTAACTCTGCTTTTGCACTTTCTCCTATAAACTGTTATCGTCCCTTAGCCTGCACTTAGCCTTGGTATCTCCCTGTTTATCCTGGGCCAAGAGATCCAGAGCACTGTTTCTAGTCTCAAAGTATTGCTATAGAATTAAGACAGATGTGACTACATTAGACTGCACAGAACATAAGAACAGCACAGTCCAGCCAGTGATGCTGGAGACCAACAGAAGGACCAAAGCTTGTTTTACTGATAAGTTACAGCTGTGCACTTCAACATGACAAAGATGGTGCTTTTGTTTGGTGGAATCTTCTTCTAAACCTGTTAGAGAGCTAACACCACTCTTTGAATCCATTTAAGTTTCGCTTAATTATCACCAGTGGATGAATACAGATGACAGGAGTAATGGAAACCTTTTTTTTTTTTTTAAGTTGTTTTGTCTGTATTTTCTCTACATTTGTCTAGGT
The DNA here is from genome assembly GCF_029633855.1 of Hoplias malabaricus. Taxonomy (NCBI): domain Eukaryota; kingdom Metazoa; phylum Chordata; class Actinopteri; order Characiformes; family Erythrinidae; genus Hoplias; species Hoplias malabaricus. The sequence continues at coordinate 18,058,072 of NC_089818.1, forward strand.
ACCTCGCCCAGTGCTGATTATCCCCTGCGCATACAGTCTCAAGAAAAAAAGTATGGTAGAGGTACATTAATGTTCCTAAAGGTACAAACAATGTAAATGTACCTTTAAAAGGTATAACAGTGGTTTTAAATTCCAGTCGTGTTCCTTAAAGATACATTACAAATATTCGCCTTTGTAGAGAATGTAATCTTTCGTTATAGAACCGTGTAAAAAAGTCCTGAAGGTGAAAATGGGCGTATGAAATCAACACCACTATTATAGAATATGGTACAGATATGTTCCCTAACTAAAGGTAACTTGACGATACCAGTGTACACTTCCTTCAAAGTCAATCATTTAAACTTTTAGAAATTGACACTAAAGCTGAAGCAGATGGTCAGCACCTCTATAAACAGACAGAGTAACTAGGCCATCTCTCAGCCAGCAGCACCAATTAGGAGCCCCAAAAACTCATGGGTTTCTGGATAAGGATCCTTTCGTTTTTAAGAAAATTTAAAGAGACTCTTTCAAAAGGCAAATTTAGTGTCCCTTCTCAAGTTGAAGTAATCTGTTCATCAAACTTTCCTTTAACAAATACGTTAAACTGGACACCTAGACTCCCTGCCTGGGACTTTTTGGCCTGTAGCCATTACTTGTGTTTCCTTGTTTGGATTAAACAGATGAGCTACAAAATAGACTAAAACACAATGTTTACTTTTTCTCTGGTGGAGTACAGATTTCTCATGAGTCTTAAATCTGAGTAGAAATAAAGCTAATGTTTTAAAATCCAGGAAATTATTAATGATATATGAGGGGCATTTGCTTGTTTATAATTTAGCCTAGCCCACATGAACTAGCCAAGGTTAGCATTTGGCTTATATGCATAGTGCAGGCTAACTTGTAATTAGCTGGCAGAGTAAACCAACTTCTGTAGCTTAACTAGCTACTAAAGCAAAGTGGGTGAACTTTAGTGAATGTGTCCCACCCTCAAATCTCCATTTTAACACCTGACATATGTCACATATTTCCTCACCAGCACAAAGCTTGTGAAATCCTTGCATTAAATCCACACCATCATTTTTGGACTTCCAAAAGAGAACAGGTCTAACATGTACCATATGCAATTGGACAAACAAACAGAAGCCCTATAAAGCACAGCGGCTGAGCGGCACATGGAGAGAATCACAGTGTTAAAAGTGGCTTGGCTTCATCATGCACAACATGGAGGACAGGAGAGAGACAGTGCTTACTGAACCAGACAGACAGAAAGAGACAGAGAGGCAGAGGGAATTAAAGGAGTTAAACTCCTAAACATGCAACAAGGAAGGCAGAGTGCAAAGTATTCAAAATAACGCAAACCTCATTGTGGATTGAGTTACAGTTTTTTGTTGTTTTTTTTTTTACATAACTGTGTGGTTAAAGGCTGTGTCTCAAAACCTAGTGAGCAACCTTGCTCCCTACATAGATGACTGTTTTAAGGCAGCATTTTTTAGTCACTCTATTCAGAAAAGCCATCATTAACTGCTCCTGATAGCATTACTCTAATATTCAACAAAACAATTGTTAGCTGAAACATTAGCTAGCTGAATAGCTTGAAGCTAGCTAGCACATATACATTTGAGCTCCCTATAATTACAAAATAAAAGAACGCAGCTAAAATAAATGTTTTTAAAATACAATATAAAGCTGCTGCTAGGTTTTGAGACACAGTTCAAATGTTAGCAAAATGCTAAGGGGTGAATCTAAAGGATTGAGGCTATGGTACCTCTGTACTTCTCAAGGCAGCAATGCAGTATTTTTAGCAGGCAATGACAGGATAAAATAAATCAACAACTTCTAAAAAAAAATACTCAAAGAGTGTCAGAAACGTGACCTCTGACTGGACAGTATCCACACGGAGCTAATCACTTAATGTACTTTTGGTTTTAATACAAGCCCTGTGACATGCTGAAGTCTTAAATCTAGAGTGCAAAAAGAATGAAGCTGTGTGTGTGTGGTTATATTTGAGCATGTATTCGCTGAACTCACTATTAAAAAGTAATAAAGGGAAATATGAAAGAGCTATTCCTCTGACATCATTATTTGCTTCAGATTTTAATTGCTTTAAAGTTTTGTACAGAGATTTATGTTATGCCACTATCCGCAGAGGCACAACAGTTTAGAGTGGAATATCATCACTGTCCAAAAGCATTTCTATTTTTGTTCTACGTCATCTGAACACTGGGGATGTCCTTTAATCGCTGGAAAGGTTTCATGAAGAATGGACCAATAGAAATGTTCTAAAACGACGTGAAATAAAACCTCTTTATTAAATCATATACTCATTAAAACTAAAGAATTATTTACCCGGTCCTGTAAAGTCTGCCATTTTGGACAGTGATGATATGGCCTGCATTTTCTGGATTGACCTTCTCTGGAGTAGTTACTACGTGCATTTGTGGCTAAATGTTTTTTTGTGTGCGGATATATGGGCTTTTTTTCTTGCTCGCTCTTAACTGCCCCTTCCCTCCTCAGCCGAGCGCTGGTCAGATTTGAGTTTGACAAACTCCTTGGCCACTTCGTCGTTGTTGCGCTGGGAGAGGATGCGCAGAACCGTCAGCCCCGTCTCATCCATGTGGACGCGTTTACCCAACGGCAGCCAGTATGCCCCGCTTCCCCGAGCCACCACGTCCTTCAGCTGCAGCACAGTCATGCCCACTGTCCGATCTTCACGAGCAAAACAGTAGTCCTTCACACACACCTGCAGCTCGTAGTTCTCAGGACCCAGTTCACTGCCCAGAACACTGGAAAATTGGATAGAGGTGTAGAAAAATATCCATGGCAACTTTCTCTGACAGTGATTAAACTTAGCATGTGGCCAACCGCATCTTTGTTTTGTTTATATGTATGTATGTATGTATCTTTACACTTATATAGCGCCTTTCTAGACACCCAAGGACGCTTTACAATGCACACTGCTCAGAACGCTCAGAACACTCAATCCACACACACACTGGCGAGAAGCAGCAGCCCAGCATACTCTCGACCAGGAACGACTGTCCACCTGGAGGACTGCATTGGGCACTAGGGTTTAACCGAGGATAGAGCGCCAAGCCGGAGCCCCCGGAGGAAACCCATGCAGACACGGGGAGAACATGGAAACTCCACCCAGATGGGACTTGAACCCAAGATCCCAGCGCTGGGAGGCGAACGTGCTAACCACTAGCCACCGTGCCGCCCAACTGCCAACTGCCACTAATGCAGAGCTATTGGAAAGCTCAACACACTCAGAGGAGAACACTTTTGACCAATTATTATGTAGCTACAAATGCCTGTGATTGACACTCTTTATACTTTAATTCTTACTCACAAATTTTATGTGAGTGTGTTGTCAAAGCTCTGTCAGAAATTGTGTTCCGGTGTTTATACCCAAGAGTATATTATTTTCTTGGGAACAGCAATACTGAATCATATCTTACTTTGTAATTTAGCCATAGTACATTCTTCTAATTCAAATATCAACTGCTGAATATCCTCCTCCACGCTTCAGATCAGCTGCCCACGCTCCTGCAACCACCAAGTGCCTTGAAGCTGCCCCTACACTGAAGTTCTCAAGGACTACTAACTATCATCACCAGCAGATTGACCAGAGGAGGATGGGTCACCCCTTGTGAGCCTTGGTTCCTCCCAAGGTTTCTTCCTCAGCTGAGGGAGTTTTTCCTTGCCACTGTCGCCCCTGGCTTGCTCACTTGAGGGTTTTACAATTTGTTTTTACATTTCATGTCAAATCTTGTCTTACTGGAATTCTCTGAAGCCGCTTTGTGACAACATCAGTTGTGAAAAGTGCTATATAAATAAATTTGATTTGATTTGATTTGAATAGTGAAGGACAGACTTACAATTGAATGGACTCAGCAAACTTTGGCGACCAGCTGTTGTTCTTAGACTTGGTAGCAAACTTCCTCTTTTTGTCACTGAGGTGAGGCCCAATGATGTAGACTTCCACGAAGGGTCTGAATATGCCCTGGGTCTGCCAGCGGAGGTCATTGGCCGCCACCACTGATAATTAGAGAGAAAAAGGCAAATATACCAAAGAAGCTAAAGATGTGTAGAGAGGTTTAGCCACAAATGAGAAGTGAGTAGAGTGATAAACCGATGAGGAAAAAAATGCAGAGAAAGAGATAAACCAACCTTTAACATTGATCTTGTGTCCTCCAGTGTTGGGGTCACTGAGGACCTCCACGGTCATGGACACCTCTCCCACAGCATCATCCACATTTGAGGCTAAAACACAAGGTCAGAGGTCAGGGACAAATACATGTATTCAGTGTGAGGTGGGTCAGATATAGCAGTCTCTGTTTATACATCGCCATGCAGCTCATGCACGAGCCTGTGTGATTCCACGAGTTCTATTTTGCATTTGTAAACTGGATTGATGAGATGATGCATTAATTTGTATACTTCAGTTGGAAAAAAGGTAAAAAAAAAAACATAACACAATTTATTGCACAAGACTACAACAAAATTCTGAGACAGTGAACACACACTGATGAAATCTATTTTGCTCCATTTGCTTATGCACAGGGATCAATCTATATCCATCCCATAATGATGAAACACAACAGGTTGATCCCCAGTGTAGAACCTACACCCTACTGCCCACAGTCTATTTTTCTGGCTAACAAATACAAACCACTGCGGAAGCTGAAATATTGCACTGTTTCAGGGGAATCCTTCTCATTCCCTCAAGCTTTTCTCATTTCTGTCCTGATCCAAAAACTGCATCTGGCAGCAAAACTAAGATATCTACCCAAAAGTCCATCTGCTGATTAAACCCACACAGACACAGGGAGAACACACCACACTCCTCACAGACAGTCACCCGGAGGAAACCCACGCCGACACAGGGAGAACACACCACACTCCTCACAGACAGTCACCCGGAGGAAACCCACGCAGACACAGGGAGAACACACCACACTCCTCACAGACAGTCACCCGGAGGAAACCCACGCCGACACAGGGAGAACACACCACACTCCTCATAGACAGTCACCCGGAGGAAACCCACGCAGACACAGGGAGAACACACCACACTCCTCACAGACAGTCACCCGGAGCGGGAATCAAACCCACAACCTCTAGGTCCCTGGAGCTGTGTGACTGCGACACTCCCTGCTGCGCCACCGTGGTGCCCTGCCCCTACAAGTCGATAAGTCCAATTTTACAGAGCCCTGATGTGCTAGGACACATGCTCAATCCTGCGCTCCTCTGTTCTCCGTCCTGTATGTATCTGGACCACCACTGCAGCAGCTGGACTGGGTGGGACGTAGCCCACACCTATTAACGTAATTACCTAACATGCATACAGGAATATGCAAATGCATTCATTAATGAGAATGAGCTCTTTGTTAGAGTGCAGTCATGCTCATGCAAGGGGCAGCAGCTGTGTGTCCAGAGCCCTTCAGGAACATACCCTTCTCTGGGTACACATCCTCACTGGGGGTAAACCTCACCCCTTTACCTCCATGGACTGATAGAGAGAATAACGAGGGAGGTAGAAGAAGAGAAAAAGAGAGAGACAGCAAGAGATATTGACAAGGAGAAGGACAGACAGTAACACAAATATACACGTTAAAAGTTTAAAGCAGACAAACAGTAGAAATAGTCAGTAGAACCACAGAGAGAGAGAGAGAGAGAAGGGAAGAGTAAAAGGAAAGTGTAAAAGAAAAGGAGCAAAAAAGGATAGCAAGTAAAAAAAAAGGAGTGGTAGAGAAAGAGAAAAAAAGAGAGAGAAAAGGACAGAGACCAAAGAGAGGCACAAATATTTAGAAAGTGTGAGTGAGGGGAAAGGAGAGACAGAGCGTGAAAGAGATTGGTAAAGAAAGAGAAATAGGTAGTGTGCACAGATGCTGGACATTGTGCAGATAGGTAAGTGTGTGTGTGTGTGTGTGTCTATACCCTGAGCATGCTGCGATTGTATGAATTTCCTGATGAGTTTGTCTGTGGCCTGTGTGTAGAGAGAGAGAGCATAGCGCAGAGACTGCAGGTCTGGGCTCTTCTCCAAAAACGTCTTCTTCAGACCCACCCCACCAGCGTGGAAGTATTGCTGTTACACACACACACATACACACACACACACACACACACACGTCTTCAGTAACATCTCAAAATACATTATTATTCAAACACACTTTCAGTGTTTGGTGATCCACAATGTCAGCCTGCATTAATGAGTGCCAAGAGTGAGATGTGTGTGTGTGTGTGTTCACCTTTATGGTGTCTAGCGCTAGTTCAATGACTGCACACTGTTTGGGGGTGAGCGCCTTGGCCTCCTCTCGCACCATGTGCTCCTAAAGGTCCCAGACAAAAAGTCAATTAAATACAGTATGTATATGTATTCATTAAAATATACACATATTATATACTAGTTATCAGAAGTGCAAAGTTGTGTTTGGGGTAGCAACATTTTCATTATCCAATATAATCATCATTATAAACACTGTGACTGTAGCCCTCTTGTGCAAATACAACTTTTATGAGTGATGGAGATGCTAAAGGGGGGGGGGGTATCAATTACTGTTTATTATGGGGTTAAACATTTACTCCTCTATTAATTTTAGATTTTATTAAGTTATTATTTTCATCAGATGAAAATATGGCATCTTTACCTTCAGCTTGGAGAGTTGGCCCAACTCTTTAGCAGCACTGAAGATGAGCTGCGTGCCCTGAAAACAGAGGAAATCTTTGTGACACAAAGAACTATTGATTTTTCATTAAAAGGAATCATAATGAAAAAGTGTTGAGCTCAGGATGAAAATCATAACACACAGACACAGTCATCAACCTAAAAGAAATGTCCACTCTCCGTCCACAGACCTAACACACACTCTAGACTGCATTAGATCAGAAACCCATCTCCTCCTGTAGTGCTTAAAGACAGGAAGCAGTGAGTGTTTTCTCTCCCCAGCCTCTCTGCCCAGCGGATCAGATTGGTGTTTTCATTCTTGTAATGGTGCAATCTGATCACTCAGAGCATTTTACCAGAAGAGAACTCTGGTGGACACTGAGGGAACTGCTGTGTCAGCACGTATTCAGCACCATGTACAGAGGGTCTTATGCTGGAATACTGTACAGCCAAATGTTTATGATCTCCTACTCAGGGCTGTTAAAGGGGAGTGTGTCCTCATTTGCTGGAGTAAGAGCTTCCATGCTTCTGTGAAGGCACTGCAACCGATGCTTGAACATTACTATGGAGTTTTCATTTATATACAACAGGGTTGAACGATGCCTGTCCTGGAGGGCCTCTGTCCCGCACGGTGTGGTGATTTCTTTCTGCCAGGACAGGGGGGTGTGTTTTCACAAAGGGGAATCACCAAACATGGCTGAACCCCTGAAATACAACATACAGGAAGTGTGTGTGTAAGATTTAGGAGATGGACTCTCACTGTTTGGTCTGTAAGTTGGGGAAGAACAATGGTTTTCTCCATGGTGTTCATGACCAGTTTCCACAGCTCTTTGAGAACACGCTTCAGAACGGTCTTCTCACAGATCTTAGCAAATAATGTTAGACTGAGAGAGAGAGAGAGAGAGGGAGAGAGAGAGAGAGGGAGGGAGAGAGAGAGAGAGAGGGAGGGAGAGAGAGAGAGAGAGAGAGGGGGAGGGAGAGAGAGAGAGAGCACAATTTAACTTCTGTCCAATTATAATGTACATTAGCACTTTACAATCTGAGCAAAACTAACATAATCACGTCTACAGATGTTACTGTATTTTTACTGTTTAAATGCATAATTTAAATGAATAATTAATCAGTTACTTGTGAACTACTAACAGTTGACAGGTGACATTACCTGTCATTAACTACACACGTCTGAGTACTACATTTGTCTACTACATTCAGAATCTCTGTTTCCATTCATGGGAGAGAAATGTATCAACCACGTTAAAGAAGCCGCTACAAGACCAAGGATATAAGAGGGACATAGTCTGCAGATCAGATACTGTGTGTGTGTGTGTGTGTGTGTGTGTGTGTTTGTTTGTGGTCTCTTACTTGCTGTCAAGGAAGTCCATGATGGGCTGCAGGACATTATCAGCATCCTGGGTGAGGCTTCCGTTACCGTTAGCAGGAACATTAGCCCCCTTCACCTGACTCAGGATATCCCCCATCTGCCTTACACTCACTTCAATATGGGGCTGGAAACTGGATACACACACACACAGACACACACAGCCATGAAGACTCAAGCTAGTCTATGTATTTGAGATGAATTCACATATTTTGCTGAATGTAAACCGGTGAAGTATTAGCATTTATGATATGCTAGCATGTTGTTAGCCTAGCAGCTCCAGTACAAAACTTCAAAAGCATTTGGTGAACATACCAAAATTATACTGGATGAGAATATGAATTTTATTGATTTATTCTTATATGCTGTCTTTAATTCTCTGGGTCAAGAGAACATAGAAATGTTTTCTATTTAGCTGATGAGCAAAATTAAGAAAAACCCCAGGAAGAGCTGTGCATCCAAATATTATCAGTAAGAAACCTATAGACTCCTTTAGAAAAGCATTATTAAGAAATCTGTAAAAAATTGGTTTATCTATTACAGTACTATATATATATATATATCTGTGTTCACCTTCACAGGCATGGTCCATACTAGAAAACATTTGTTTAAAGTCTCTTTGACAGACTGGACTCATTGGGCCCATGGGTAGATTTTACATGTCCCTCAGTAGTGTGTTAGTGCCTCTTCCAGCAGGACTCACCTGACTGCAAAGATCCGGCTAAGGTCGTCCATCACGTTATTGAGTTTGACCTGCAGCTCCTTCAGGAAGTCACTGGCCTCAACGTTCAGCTGTGAAAAAAGACACAAGACGATCCCATCACTGCACATGGGCACTGATAAACGGCATTGAAATGCAGATCGCAAGGCTCTCAGGAAGCAACAGAACATTATCAACCGTAAATCTCTTCAACAGGCTGAACACACATTCCCAGCAGTGAATTAATGTTCGGAATATGCTGACTTTGCTGGAATTATAAGCAGAAAGTCAGGAAAGGTAAAATTAAATGATGTATCAAGCACTCAAACGCACTCCATTGAATGAATAATTGTTCGGTATACATAGGCTGGGCGGCACGGTGGCACAGCAGGATTCCTTCTCCGGGTGACTGTCTGTGAGGAGTGTGGTGTGTTCTCCCTGTGTCTGCGTGGGTTTCCTCCGGGTGACTGTGAGGAGTGTGGTGTGTTCTCCCTGTGTCTGCGTAGGTTTCCTCCGGGTGACTGTCTGTGAGGAGTGTGGTGTGTTCTCCCTGTGTCTGTGTGGGTTTCCTCCGGGTGACTGTCTGTGAGGAGTGTGGTGTGTTCTCCCTGTGTCTGCGTGGGTTTCCTCCGGGTGACTGTCTGTGAGGAGTGTGGTGTGTTCTCCCTGTGTCTGCGTAGGTTTCCTCCGGGTGACTGTCTGTGAGGAGTGTGGTGTGTTCTCCCTGTGTCTGCGTGGGTTTCCTCTGGGTGACTGTCTGTGAGGAGTGTGGTGTGTTCTCCCTGTATCTGTGTGGGGTTTCCTCCGGGTGACTGTCTGTGAGGAGTAAGGTGTGTTCTCCCTGTGTCTGCATGGGTTTCCTCCGGGTGACTGTCTGTGAGGAGTGTGGTGTGTTCTCCCTGTGTCCGCGTGAGTGTGTGAGTGAATGTGTGTGTGTGTGTGTCTGTGTTCCCTGTGAAGGACTGCCGCCCCCTCCAGGGTGTATTCCCGCCTTGCTCCCAATGATTCCAGGTAGGCCTCTGATCCTGAGGCCAAGTGACCTAGATGTATCAGTGAATCTCTAACTCAATTTTGCTAAATCAAACGAGCTTAACTAACACATCTCACATTCATTAATATTTTTAAATTAAAAAATATTGGTGATTAAAATGACTGATCATTCCTTCAAACACAGGCCAAGCCATGGGAATTAGATAATTAATCAACGACTTAGCCATGACACAGTTAGGCAAGGCACGGAAGGAAGATCATTAAGTCATGAAAGCAAATTAATTAATGAATGTACTCATTAAATAATTAATGCATATAAACAAAAAGAAAATGTGCACATCATTTGCAAATCAATTCCCTGCAGCACAAGAATAACCTCTTCACATTTGGGAATTTTTTAATTAATCAACCTTATTTTTACAATTAGTTTAAATATTCCCAGTGAGGACCGTGGGGATCTTTGCGAATATTAATTATTAATGTGACAAGTGTAGGTGTCATACATCTAATACAATTCATTACACAGTAAACCTTTTAAACACACGGTGGATACAGCCTCAGGAGAATATCCTCCAGTTTTAAAACGCTGTGAAAAGGACATGGTATCAGACGGAGGGGCAGTGAATGGTGTGTCATGCAGAAGTTGTGCGTAAATTGTCTCCTGGTGTAACAGGTGACCAGAGGCTGGGCTGTGGAGGAGGGAATGACTAAGAGCTTTTGGAGGAGACAGACTGAGTGGGAGTTTATCCTGTAGGGTGACTCAGGAATAGGTGCAGGATGGATGGATAAAAGTTAGAGAGAGAGAGAGAGAGAGAGAGAGAGAGAGAGAGAAAGAGAGAGACAGAGAGAGAAAGAGAAAGAGAAAAGAAAGAAAGAGAAAGAAAGAGAAAAAAGAGAGAAAAAGAGAAAAAAGAAAGAGAGAAAGAGAGAGAGAAAGAAAGAGAGAGAGAGAGAGAAAAAGAGAGAAAGAGAGAGAGAAAGACTGGTAAGTAACAGGAAGATGTAAGAGCTAAGCACAGCGTTGCAGAGGGCATTATAACAATAATATTTAATTTGTAGTTTGGAACTAGGACTCCCCCAGTCACACACAATACTGTTGAGCTGGAAGAATGTGGGCAAGCACCTGCTTTCTCTGAAAGATATAAACTCCTCCACTGCTTCTGTTTGAACTGCTGCTAACCTAGCCCCACTGGCTAGCACTACACACATGGAAGAGAATGCCAAATATCTAGGTCTGTTTTGCCAGCTAACACACGCCTGTGCTGAGTCTTACAGTGATGTTGATGGGAGGAGAAAGGGGGGGGGGGGGGGGGCGGGATCCTACCCACCCACAGAGCAAAACCAATTGTGCCCCGTTGGACTCCAGGCCTCAGGAGGCTGGACATCCATCTCCTGAAGATAGGACCAACTCTTGACTACTCAGGAACCCTCAGTTTTAATTTACAGAGCAGCTTGCTGCCCAGGTAGGCACTGACTTCACAGACAGCTGTTTAACAGCATTCTAACAGTCATTTGTCCTCATGAGGCAGATCATTGAGTCGCTCTGAGCGCGATTGCGTCACGGCTTGTTCCCGTCCACTGCGCGCAACCGGTGTTTTTTTTTTCCACTCAAAACATATTTGTAATAGACGTCATTGGGTCATGTGCTAGTTTCTATCAGTAAACGTGTATAAGTGTTTACCGGTCCTCACTACTAACAAAAATGGGAATTTTGATGATATCTCCAAACGCATTCTGACAGTTCTCCACAAGGAGGCGCTGTTAAAAGGGAGGAAACCACATCAGCGGCAAGAAAAGCTGGTAATAAAGAGGGTAATACAAGAGCTGAAGCCATTGTGAGAAACTGAAAATGAGGATTGAAAAACCTCAGGATTAGATGCCTTTAAAAGTCATTTATATAAAAGGGAACTATGAAGATTGCTATTAAAGAATGACATGGGGTTAGTAAATACTCACGTCTTTGCCTCCCATGGCCTCAAACATCTTTTCCAACTGCACCCTCAACTGCTGGATGTTATTAATGATGATGCAAGGCTGAGCAAGAGAAAAGAGAGAGTTTATAAATGATTAAAATCACAAATACGTTGAAGTACAGCTGGGACAGTAGGAATTATTCAGGGATTATATTTAATGGATAAACAGGAAAAAAAAAAACATTCCAAACCTGAATCATACGAAGGGGAATACAATCAGTGTGTGGCTCAAGCAGTGAAATTACTCTGAGCACTTAAACACACACTGACCATATTCCCAGCAGCGTATACACTACAGTGGGCTGGGATTCAATTAGAGTTTCACTTAGCTGTGTGAGCTGAATCAGGTGTGTGTGTGTCTACTGGGGCCAATTCCTCTCAGACTGCAGATTGCATTCAGCTAATTACCCTATCCTCATTTAGTTAAACACACAGATACTTATTCAAGGTTGAAGAAAGGCCTAACTACTTCTCATACCATGACACTAAGCACACACATGATGGCTTAACAACTAACATACCACTTTCTCCTTATTACAGTGGCTGGGGAAGTCCTTGGTTATGATATCAGCGTAAGACAGGAGTACAGTTCCAATTGTCTGAACAAGAACAGAGAGAGGAAAAATGTACAGTTACATGTTTATACAAACAAACCAGTATTCATTAATCAGTTACCACATGTGTAAACGTGCCTATAGGACTAGTGCTTATACTGATGTGTATACAGAGTAACATTCAGACCCTGTCCTTCTGGCAACAGCACCTACAGTATCTTTGAATCTCAACCCATGTCCTGATCAACCTCTGTCTGGATGGATGTCTGAATGCAGTGTTGCCCAATACAATTCTGTCCTGACTCTACAGTTCTAGTTCTAACCCAGTTGTGGCCGGATACAATTCTCCCCAAACATGCCAGCAGCCCCAAAAAGTCCTCATCTACTCACATGTGTTTTTCCTCCTCTTTAATCACTGGTGAAACTAACATGTCAGATTTTAAAAAATATTTAATCCTTGAAATATTTAAGATAAATGTAGCTGCGCCTGTAAAGCAGCACCTTTGCGAATCTCTTCATGTAATTGCCAACGATCTGAGGGTCAGGGCACTCCAGCTTCCGAATAATCTCAAAACTCTGATTGAGCTGAGAGAAAACATCCACAACAGAACAGGAGAACAGAGCATGCTCAGACGTCTGCTGGAACTGTGGAGAGAGAAAGAGAGAGAGAGAGAGAGAGAAAGAGAAAGAGAAAGAGAGACAGAGAGAGTGAGAGAGAAAGACACAGAGAGAGAGTGAGAGAGAGAGAGGAAGAGAGACCGAGGAAGAGAGACAGAGAGAGTGAGAGAAAGACAGAAAGAGAGAGAAAGAAAGACAGGGAGAGTGAGAGAGAGAGAGAGAGAGAGAGAGAAAGAGAAAGAGAAAGAGAGACAGAGTGAGAGAGAAAGACACAGAGAGAGAGAGAAAGACAGAAAGAGAGAGAGAGGAAGAGAGACAGGAAGAGAGACAGAGAGAGTGAGAGAAAGACAGAAAGAGAGAGAGAAAGCGAGAGTGAGGAAGAGAGACGGAGAGTGAGAGAGAGAAAGAGAAAGAAAGAGAGAAAGAGAGAGAGAGAGACACAGAGAAAGAGCGACAGAGAGAGAGTGGGAAAGGCAGAAAGAGAGAGAGAGAGAGAGAGAGAGAGAGAGAAAGAGAAAGAGACACAGAGAGATAAAGAGAGACAGAGAAAGAGAGAGATGTGAAGGTTTATCTACATATTACAGTATCGAGGTTATTTTAAAAATTTTCAGTTAAAAGATTATATTTAGTATAAATTAATTGTAATATCAAACAATTTTTTAATTTGCACAAGATATAAACCAGAGCCAGAAAACATACACAGTATTAACACAGTGATATTTACCCCATCCTTCGCATCCCTGGCCAAGGCTCCGTTCAGGAAGTCCTTAGATACTTCTTCATTTTCATCCAACCAGAGAATCACAAATGGCTCAAACCACCTATGAGAAACATTAAAGTGTCAACAAACACAAGCCTGCTTTAACTGTAAAAGCCCGTGTTGCTGTTCAAATATGTCTAGTAATTATGTGCACACCCATCCACCTACATATTCATTCATCCAGCCATCCATCTACTCATTTATCTGTGCATTCATCCATTTCATGACCAATATTCACTATCCTCATTTCCCCAAGCTTCTCTATTCTAACCGAGAGTGCTTGAACAGAGTGTTTCTGTGGGATTATACAGGACTCACGTGGGGTACTCTGGCACTCTGTCTTTGAAGCAGGGCAGCTCCTTGCAGTACTCGTTATACAGCCACTTGACTTTGAAGTGAAGGTTCATGTAATCTGCACTCTTACACAGCCGGTGCTTCTCGTGCTCTACAACAGACAGCATCAGTCTCTCAGGGTCAGATCTCATTTAAAGCAGACACATGCTCAGAGACAGTGCAGAGATAAAGAGAGCACAGCCAGAGAGGAATCAGATCATAGAACAGCACCTTTATCAGCAGGAGAGAAAAGCTGATAACTTGCCCTTCAGTGTGATTCATGACTTGTAATATTTTACAGCTCAAGTATATTGTACAGTTACAGTACAACACCAAAGAAAAATAAAACAAAATATGATTTCATCAAGCAATTTTACCAGATATGTGTTACTTTAAAGGGGGGAGGGGGGGAGTACGCTCCCTCGCTGACCCCAACCTTCACCCATAAATACCTTTCTCTTATTGGCTCAGTGTTAAATGAGGGCAGACAGGGACTAGTCCCCTGTACCTTCTCGGGTGTGTTTACACTGGCTACTTTAAAGAAACACTCAAATGTGAATAAAGCCTTCAGAGTGTTGACTGTAGGTTTTGAGCAGTTCTCACCCTCCATGGCATACTTCATGTCCTGAGCGAACATGTTCCACATGACCTCAGCACTGATCGTTCCTACATTCAGCTCCTGAGGGAACCTGGGTGCAGAAGCATTATGGGTAGTGTAGTGTTTGAGTGCATGTTTTTCATGAAAATATAAGTAAAATCTGTAAGAACACACCATTGTACACAAGCTTTAGTTTACACACAAACACTCACTGGTTGAGACAAGGGGTGTAGGAGTTCTTGTCCTCTTCTATAATGGAAACTATGAGAGTGATGAGTTTGGACCAGAAGTCTAGGTTTTTGATGCTGGGGCCCTGCTCCTCTGGAGGGACACTCTTAGACTGGAAACACACACACAGTGAACATCTGTTACAGCACAGTTCATTAAAAGCTCCAAAGACAGACTTGTTAATAAAATTCCATTTTTAGGTTTCAGAATGTTTAAGGCACTGAGAAGAGAAGAGAGAAGAAGAGGTGAGAAGAGAAGAGAAAAGAAGAAGAGGTGAGAAGAGAAGAGAAGAGAGAAGAAGAGGTGTGAAGAGAGAAGAAGAGAACAGAAGAAGAGGTGAGAAGAGAAGAGAGAGAAGAGAAGAGAGAAGAAGAGGTGAGAAGAGAGAAGAGAGAAGAAGAGGTGAGAAGAGAGAAGAAGAGGTGAGAAGAGAGAAGAAGAGGTGAGAAGAGAGAAGAAGAGGTGAGAAGAGAAGAGAGAAGAGAAGATAGAAGAAGAGGTGAGAAGAGAAGAGAGAAGAAGAGAAGAGAAGAGAGAAGAAGAGGTGAGAAGGGAAGAGAGAAGAAGAGGTGAGAAGAGAGAAGGAGAGGTGAGAAGGGAAGAGAGAAGAAGAGGTGAGAAGGGAAGAGAGAAGAAGAGGTGAGAAGAGAGAAGGAGAGGTGAGAAGGGAAGAGAGAAGAAGAGGTGAGAAGAGAGAAGGAGAGGTGAGAAGAGAAGTCTTGCAGCTCTCTCCATGTTCATAACTGCTATGCCACCTCTGCCGTGATCAATATTTCATCATCCTTAAAAAAAGAAGTGCTCATCAGAGACTGTCCACTGCAGTCTGCTGAATAACAGAAAAGTGTCATGACGACTTGAGCGTGAAAGGGGTGAAAAGTGGTCTTTCCTGGAGGAACGAGAACAGCTTGATTCTGGAGGCACTAAAACTCTATTACACAGTCCTGCACTCCCCTGAATCAGTATAAAAATTAATCAGCCAACTTACTCCTGTATTTCAGCTAAATTATTCATTTCATAAGTTAATGACATGCCAGAGAAAGCTTTGAACATAAGCAAATAATATGTACAACACAAACCCACAAACAGTAAATAAAATATTTAGATTAATGACTCTGGTTTACTCAGGTTTTTAATAAATGTAGCAAATGGTTCTGAAGATATTGGTATAAACACTTACTGCAAACATTCGATTTAATAAAAACTGTGCACAATCACCGGAGATGGAGAAAAAATAAAATTGTTTTATTTGTATTTGGTGATAAGATTATTTATCATCGTCACCGTCCAATTAAAACCATGTATCTCCATTTTTGTAGATTTTTAGTTTACTACATTATTTGAAGAGAGCCGCTGCCCTTCACGCTGTGTGAACATTTCATGATGAATGACCAATAGAATTTACTTAGAATAAAATATTTTAAAATTGACTTCCATTTTGGGCGGCACTGTGGTGCAGCAGGTAGTGTCGCAGTCACACAGCTCCAGGGGCCTGAAGGTTGTGGGTTCAATTCCCACTCTGAGTGACTGTCTGTGAAGAGTGTGGTGTGTTCTCCCTGTGTCTGCGTGGGTTTCCTCCGGGTGACTGTCTGTGAGGAGTGTGGTGTGTTCTCTCCGTGTCTGCGTGGGTTTCCTCCGGGTGACTGTCTGTGAGGAGTGTGGTGTGTTCTCCCCGTGGGTTTCCTCCGGGTGCTCCGGTTTCCTCCCTCGGTCCAAAAACACACGTTGGTAGGTGGATTGGCAACTCAAAAGTGTCCGTAGGTCTGAGTGTGTGAGTGAATGTGTGGGTGTGTCTGTGTTGCCCTGTGAAGGACTGGCGCCCCCTCCAGGGTGTATTCCCGCCTTGTGCCCATTGAGGTAGGCTCTGGACCCACCGTGACCCTGAAGTGGATAAGGGTTACAGATAATGAATGAATGATTTCCATTTTTCCTTTCTACTGTAAGGTTGCTATTTTGGGAGATATATGTTTTTAATTGGAAAGTAACGATATGTGATGTCACAACAGCTGTTTACTATCACCACTACTGTAAAGATAAACGAGTTGGCATATTTTCCACATGGGAGGTGGAAACACACACAGTCTTGTATCTGTGAATTGAGGAGGCATTACATAGACATTCATTCATTTTGTGGAGACTTACCATTAACTTTTCGATAAGAATTACTAACTTAACTCTAATACAAGCTCTATCCTTAAAACTTGTCTTCAGCTTTAAATCTAATAGTGGAAAATTCCCCACAATATGAATTTGTAAACGGGTCTACAATCTGATTATGTATATTCCTGGTATACACACACACACACACACACACACACACACACACACACACACACACACTAACCGGGTCTGTCTGGTATTCTCGGCTATACAGCTCATGGCAGTTGTTGAAGATGTATTCGTATGTGGAGTTCAGACAGGCCTTCACACAGTCTTTAACCACCTGACTTGCTCGAGGAGGGCTCTGCAGCTCCTGGACCTGCACAAACACACACACACACACACTTTACACTAGCATTTACTTTGCTTCTCCTAAACAAAGATAATTTATGACTCTGGTAGAGCATGTCATGCTCCTCACATAGGAGAAATTATAGAGACATTAAGTTTGATTACAATTAAATATTTATCCAGAAAACAACGCTTGGCTTTAACAAAAAGTATAAAATAAGCTGTGTAAATACACTACTAACCTTCATCCTGAAGAAGGTGATGCTGGTGAGAAGATCCACAGTAGACTTGAGATCCTGCAGCCTCTCAGGACTACTGGCAGGGAAATTATTCTGCCATTCACACACGCATACAAACACATGCAGACATTATAACATCTGTACCACCTAAATAACTCACACAACTGTCCTCAGTGGCAGCAAATACATGCATGCAGCATGAGTGAAGAATATGAGAGTGTATTTGGCCAGTACCCTGTACATGGAGAGGTCAATCCTCAAGGAGTTGTGCAGCTGGTCCAGCAGCTTCACAAACCTCTCTTTCTGTTGGACAAACAGCAGAGACATGCATTACAATACACCTCCAGCAAGCAAAGTCAAGTGGACCTTTATGCATTGTATATCACTGCTGTCAGAGGAAAACATGCATCTTCAAAATGGCAACTTTAAAGGAGATGAAAATGTAAAAAGTAATAACTTTATAGAAGAGAAAATAAAACAAGCAACACTGGATCACTTCTATTTATCTGTTCCTTTGACATTAGCTTTTAAAAACCTACAGATACAAGATCTTGTTTTACCAGCAACAATATACTGAACCTAAAGGGCTGCATATTTCTACAAGGTTATAAGCATTTTTTAAAACTTTCATTCATATGTATTCTGAATTATAACGCCATTGTCTACTAACTACTAAACATTGAGTCTAAAAGTACAGCACCCCAAAGTTTGATGCAGCGAAGCGGTCAGAAGCAGAGACGTTGTTGGAGGACTGGGTGGTGTGGGCGTAGTATGCGTTGATGTTGGCCAGAAGGGTGCTCATGACAGCAGGAACGCCAGGACACATG
Source organism: Hoplias malabaricus (assembly GCF_029633855.1). Lineage (NCBI taxonomy): Eukaryota > Metazoa > Chordata > Actinopteri > Characiformes > Erythrinidae > Hoplias > Hoplias malabaricus. Next base: position 18,076,364 of record NC_089818.1, read on the forward strand.
TACTTAGAGGATAAACACGCAAAGTGCCTGCAAATGTGACAACACAGTGCTGAGATTTATAACAAGACAAATATAAGCCATCAGTATCTCCTTAATCTTGATTAAGAATCATTATTACAGTACACAGTCAGAAAGAAGCCTATATCTTCATTGGTTGATTCTTTACACTGAAGTTATATTTTCGTCCAGAACTAACAGACTAAAAGTCAGAATTTGCATTTATTAATTTATTTATTTTATCCTCCGGGTGACTGTCTGTGAGGAGTGTGGTGTGTTCTCCCTGTGTCTGCGTGGGTTTCCTCCGGGTGACTGTCTGTGAGAAGTTTAGTATGTTCTCCCTGTGTCTGCGTGGGTTTCCTCTGGGTGACGGTCTGTGAGTAGTTTAGTGTGTTCTCCCTGTGTCTGTGTGGGTTTCCTCCGGGTGACTGTCTGTGAGAAGTGTAGTGTGTCCTCCCTGTGTCTGCGTGGGTTTCCTCCGGGTGACTGTCTGTGAGAAGTGTAGTGTGTTCTCCCTGTGTCTGCGTGGATTTCCTCCGGGTGACTGTGAGGAGTGTGGTGTGTTCTCCCTGTGTCTGCGTGGGTTTCCTCGGGGTGACTGTCTTTGAGGAGTGTAGTGTGTCCTCCCTGTGTCTGCGTGGGTTTCCTCCGGGTGACTGTCTGTGAGGAGTGTGATGTGTTCTCCCTGTGTCTGCGTGGGTTTCCTCTGGGTGACTGTGAGGAGTGTGGTGTGTTCTCCCTGTGTCTGCGTGGATTTCCTCCGGGTGACTGTGAGGAGTGTGGTGTGTCCTCCCTGTGTCTGCATGGGTTTCCTCCGGATTACTATCTGTGAGGAGTGTAGTGTGTCCTCCCTGTGTCTGCTTGGGTCTCCTTCGGGTGAAGGTCTGTGAGTAGTTTAGTGTGTTCTCCCTGTGTCTGCGTGGGTTTCCTCCCACAGTCCAAAAACACATGTTGGTAGGTGAATTGGTGACTCAAAAGTGTCCCTAAGAGTGAGTGAGTGAATGCATGAGTGAATGTTGCCCTGTGAAGGACTCAAGGGTGTCTTCCCACTTTCCGCCCAGTGATTTTCATTGTCTGTAATTGCTTTTCAAGTACAGGGTTGCAGTGGGTCTGGAAGCCTACTCGGAATCATTGGGTACAAAGCAGGAATACACCCTGGATGGGGCACCAGCATACACAGATGGTCATAATTGTAAGGAAATATTAAAGATGTCTTTAATACGAAGTGCTTTTAGTTCTTTCCACCTTTCCCTCATGTTCTTACGTCATGGCCTGATAGATGGACTCCACTCCATATCTCATGGCGAACTCATCCACGATCTCCTGTGCCGTCTCCTCAAAGTAAACCTTCCAAGCATCGTCTCCTTTAGCGTCAGGAATCTTCACCACACCGCTGTTTTGCTCCTCGGTGGTGAAGTGGAACAGGTGCTGCACAGAACAACAGTGACAGCAATGAAACCCTCTACATACGCCTCCATCAAAACTAGAACACTTTTACAGCAACTGTTCTTTGAAAAATCACGTTTTCACAGTCCTTCAGGTCCAGAATAAAATCTATGCCACAGACCCACTGTAGTGAAACCAGTGTAATTCCTTTGGCAGACGCACACTGTGTGAACTCAGCCTTACCTCATGAAGACAGGTGTACTGGACATGATATGGGGCCACTGTCTCCTCTCCTTTAATCTCCACACTGATGTGCATTCGGATAGCCCCAGACACAGCGGATTTGTCAGTGCGCTTGTCTTTTTGGGATAGAAAGAGAGGTCATCATTTAATTCAACCTTCATGTAGTTCCCTAGTCTCCCGTGTCTTTAGTCTTGCTCAGCATACACACACACACACACACACACACACACACACACACACAGCTCACCCAGGTTGTACCACACGTCCATCTCTCCGCTCAGAGTTCGGACCTCGATGATGGTCTGTCCGAGGAAGTCGTCTGACTCTCTTTTGAACCTCTGCTTCACACGGGATTTGATATCATCGTCTTCGTCCCACACTCGCACTTTTATCCGATCGGAAGAGTTATGACACTCACTGTCCACGCAGAGACAAGCTCAGTTTTAGGCTACACATGAATATGATTCATCTCTATATCATTAATATTCTTCATGTCAGACCAAGCACTTCAGTGTCCAGTGAGTACAGCACATACAGACAGCGGTCAAAATTACTTCAACTTCGCTGGGAGTTAGTATTCTCCTCCCAGCATGTTGAGCTGCCCTAAGATATTTTGTTAGAAGTTTAAAAATAAGTGTTGGCTGGTTTCCCATGTCTCAGAAGGAGCATGTGTCAGCCTTCATCTACGTGATTGGGAGTGACCTAGCAAGTACATGGGGCGGTAGTTACTTAACAAAAGGTCTGTCTAAAAATGCGGAAAAACATGAAAGTACTCACAAGTGGAAATTCTCATCCCAGACTGGGTTCAGGTTTCCATAGATGGTCTTTGTCCTTTTCTTGGTCTTTCCCACCTGAACAGTCACGTAAGGGTCACTGGAGCCTGTCTTATCTTTGGCCTGCAGACCCTGGGCACAAACCACTGAAAGATACACACACACACACACACACATTTACATACATAGCCCTTTAATTCTTTAATTAATTTACTCTTTATTAATTGAATGGCTCTAAATTAGTTACAGCTTAATTTATTTGCTTTAAAAACAAACAGCTGCTCAGTTGTTTCTTCTCCACCTGTGATTTATAAATGGTTGCCCATAGTGATGCTGGTCTACTGGCATAAATAAATACACATAAATAATCAAACAAGATGCACAAGAAACTATATATAATCATATATAATTAGTAAGAATAATATATTTGTAATAATGGGTTTATAAAGTGGAATCACTGACCTGTGATGCTGATCTTGGCCGACCATTTGGACGTTCCATCAAGCACGCTCTGTTTGATCTGCTTCATCTGAGTGCCGTGGGTTGCTTTGGGGACGCCGAACACCTCCTGGATGAGCTCGAAGATCTCAGGCTTGTTTCGCTCGCGGATTTTCATGCGGTCCTTCAGCACCATGATGATGTTCTGAGTGCGATCCTCTGCACCATGTTTGGAACTCTTCTCAGCAGCTCCTGAGACACAGAAAACAGCTGTCAGCAACATCTGGAGTTATCGCTACCAGAGTGAATATGTATATATATATAAAATAAACTTCAAAGTATCATTAAACTTGTCATAATTATAACACGTCTCACTCTGTAGGCAGTCGGCATTGAGCAGGTCCTGGCACTTTTCATGGCATTTCACCCCACACTCAGTACAGCGCATGCCCTGGCGAGCGATGCCCCACAGCAGCCCCTCACACTCATAGCAGTAAGTAGGAGTGGTGGCTGTCCAGACCTCAAAGTTATGAGGCGTGGTGCTGGAGATGGGGTAGATCAGAGCCTGCAGAGTCTTCTTATATACATGACTCTTCTGCAGGAGTGGAACAACAGACATGGTTTACCTTGGACTAACACAGAAATGTATTAGAAATGTATATAGAAATGTAGGCGATGTATGCAAAGAGCCATAAGCAAAAGTTTGAGCACTTCTGATTAAATAATATATTTGTCTAATTAAATAAAAAGTAAATATATTTTTGTCTGTGAATAATGCACATCTCTTGATTATTCATATTCACACACACACACACACCCCACTCACCAGTTCTTCGTTGTTGAGTGTGCTACATGCCATAGCAGATGTGATTCCTGCCTTACGAGAGTTCTGCACTAAAGACTGCATTCAGAACAAAGAGTGGAAATCAGACACTGTGGCAAGAATAACATTAAATCAACGTAATACAAAATATAGTCTTATTTAAATCAATGGCTTACCATTGCCTGTAGGAGGAGACAGCGAACGACAAGAAAACAAAACAATGTTACATTTAAACAAATATGACACTGTCATATGATATGCATCATACTATAATATGATATGGAAATTATATAATGTACCTATAGGCACCTGCACATCCCACATTTCCTCCAGAATAAAGGGAATGAATGTGTCCTATTTGATGCAGTATCAGCTTATACTCTTTACAAAATGTAACAGTTCTGTGAGGAATTGATTGCGTTCAGCCTCAAGAACATTACTGATATTGAATGATTCTGTTCTGGATCACTCTCAATGGTATTGGATTTATCCAGAAGTACTCTTGCAAACTCTGTTCTGCAGTTCAGTGCTGGGGGATTTTAGCCCTGTAGCTGACTACTGGCACTGAGCATTTGAACATAGATTAATACAGATTATTCATTGTCTGTAACCGCTTATCCAGGGTCGCGGTGGGTCCGGAGCATACCCGGATTCACTGGGTGTTTTTCAACGTGTGTTTTTGGACCGTGGGAGGAAATTGGTGCACCTGGAGGAAACCCACGCGGACACAGGGAGAACACACCAAACTCCCCGGAGTGGGAATTGAACCCTCAACTCCTGGAGCTGTGTGACTGCGACACTACCTGCTGCACCACCGTGACACCCTAAATACATATTATAATTTACTTAATTTTTAGCATATCATTTGACTACAGTGTCAATGTGCATGATGTGACTCCATGTGAAATAGTTGAAATGAGTGAAGGAAAGAAATAACTCAGTATGGGTCACTCACCAGGTCCCTGACCAATGGGATGGCTTTCCTCTTGCGCAGGTCGGGCATGCTGTCTATGCTGTACAGGGCTCCTCCCATCCTGCCAGCATGAAAAAAATAAAAACAACAATTACAATTAATGTGTTGAGTTACATCCAGGAGGTAGAGATGGCACTTAAGATACAAAAAAAGATACAAAACTCTTTGCAGTCATCAGCCATTTTTCAATAAAAGTCATTATACTGACCCCTAGTGACTAGGATGTATCAGTGATTCTGCCCTAAATCTATTTTAAACATGTTCACCCACATGTAGGTGACCCACTCTGTGAAGTATAGACTGGTTGGTGTGGAGTCTACAAAGTAATTTAAATCTTCATCTCAACTGTACTTCATAGATGAAATGTACTAATAATCATTCATTCATTCATTCATTCATTATCTGTAACCCTTATCCAGTTCAGGGTCGCGGTGGGTCCAGAGCCTACCTGGAATCATTGGGCGCAAGGCGGGAACACACCCTGGAGGGGGCGCCTGTAGTAATAATCATTTTCATAAATAATTTTTGCTCATTTTGGTGGATAAATTATTCTTTACTATTTTAAATCTCACAGACAGCAATAAGCATTGGCTTTTGTAATGACCATTAAGTAGAAGATGGTCCATTAAGCCAATAATTTCTCTGTATTTCTAATGTCCCAGAAAAATATTTCCAGGTACCACAGAGTAAATCTCTTTTAAATGAACAGCTGTAATGTTAATACATCCATCCAGGTTCAATTATACCTCCACAGTTACGTCAGATCTAAATTTGTTCAAGGACTCTGAAATATTTATACACTTTCCTGGACTTTATATCAGACTGGGATTCATAGTCACTACCAGCTACACTACATTTCCAAAAGACTTATACATTTTAAACCACCATTTCTTTCAAAATGAAAGGTATTAATAGAACGTTTTCCTCTCTTTGCTTCAGTAACACCCTCAACACTTCTGACAAAATTTTACATTAGAAATTGGAACAATGCTGTAGTTTTGACTGCATTCAGCCTTAAAAGAAACAATAAGGTAAAGTACTGATGTTGGAAGATTAATTCTGCATCTCAAATATCATTCCATGTTATCCTCTTGATGGGATGGTGCTCCAGAAAACACAGTTCCACTGCTCCAAAGCACAGTGCTGGATGTCTTTAAGCACATCTAGCAGACACTTGGTACTGGGCATGGAGGCCAATCACCTTAAAGTAACAAAAAGGTTGTTTGGATACTTCTACAAATGTATGCATCATTCTCTCTATCGGACACAATGACAAATTAAATTCTAAAAACAATAACTAGGTTTCATTTAAAGGCTAAGCACCACTTAATGGACCTCCATGAATATTTCACATTATTTTAGTTACTGACAGATATAAGTATGAATTAAAATGAAAATAGCAGCTTAATTTGTTTTAAAACTGACAATTTTATTAAATTGACGGAAAAACCCGAGCTCGCTACGGAAATTCTTGAACGCGACCGTGACGTCACTGGTGGACAACAGCTGAACAACGCCGCGGTAAAACACCGTTATGACTGACTGTTATGACAGTATCTAGCTAAATAACCAACATTATTCATGACAATAGCCTAGCAATAAGCTAAACTCAAATTTAGAGGTACCGTTATTCTTGTAAATGTGATCGAAGTCGAACTCGAATTCATCCGACACTATAAACCTCCGTAATGCAACTACGTAGCCGAGTATAATCTGAGGCACCGAGTTTAGCGAGTCAAGCTAACGTTAACTAACACCAACTAAAACAGGCGAAGTGAGTGTCCTTACCCTGTTTACCTCCATGTTACAGAGGCTCTTGAACACCTTTCGTTGGTGTCCTTACATGCCCATAGTGTTGGAAAAGCGCCAGTGAAATGAGCTACAGATAACGGAGTGAGCGGATGGTCCTTTCCAAAGTGCCCGTTTAAAGTTGACAAATTTATTCCATTTACTGTATATACTGGGATCTTTGTCCCACTGTACATTGAATTATTGCAGCCGAAAACAACACACCTTTTCGTCATTGTTGTCCACCATCTACGTCACAGGCAAAACGCCTATTAGAGTTCCCGAACACCTTTGGGGGGGGGGGACCAACGGTCTTTTAAACCTTATTCCTTGAATTAGTAAGAAATAACATGTTTTCTGATTATCAATAAACACAAGTTAGGAACTCAAATTCCACTGTATTTATTTGTTTGACACTTTCATATCGCTGGTGCTTAGCCTTTAAAATAAGAAAACAGGCCAAAATGTGATATGTGCACGGGTTGTTTTAAGGTAGAAAATGTTTGCTAAATTAGATCACACTGAATCTCAATAAGCTTGGTCTACTCCACCTGGAAGACCAAGAATAACACTATATGCTTTAATTAAAGGAATTATTTGCATATTTTGTGTGTGTGTGTTTCTGAAACCTTACACCTGAACAAATGAGTAGGTGTGTGCTGTAAGTGCTGATTTCAGCAAAAATTGCCAGCATCCTTATTAGATCCAGAGCTAAAGACACTGCCAGGCGGAGTAGAGTGAATGAGCTTATGAAAACGATGCACTCTAACAAATGCTGGTTTAAATATGCTGGATGGATAACTTCACAGTATTTGAAAGGGGGGTTGGCATCATTTTATGAAGATGCTGCTTTTATATAATACAGTCATTGTACAGTGTCATTGTTGTTTGTTATCTCTGTACTCCAGCACGTTGTATCTGTAATGCAATAACATTTTTAAAAGGAAATAAATGTGCCTGAGCAATATCCAGCCTATATGAAAATCAAAATACGTTCTTGACAAAAAAAACTGAGATTATGAGTATGCCTTCAGGACACAAACTGGAAGGCTCAAACATTGCATGGAACACGCTGGGAAACTCATATCAGAGCCTGTGATGAATATAGTGCACTGTAGGCTATGGTTTTTTACATTTACATGTAATTATAAATTGTATTAGTGGTATTTGTGAGCAAAAAAAACAATATCTCTGTCTAGTTATTTTTGGAGAGTATATCATGATGACTGGGCTTTTTGTACTACTTCTTGAGGACTTGACTTTGACCGTGGCAACTTACCCTCCCTTTCCAAACCACAAAGACTGAGAATCTGTCTCTCCCCGAGCCTGAGAGAGAATGAGAGAGAGAAAGAGTGAGAGAGAGATCTTATGTAAACACCTCTCTTGAGACCACTTCACAAACTGATTAGTTGTATCATAAAAAAACGAATGTTTACACTCCTCATGAAGGATATTTTGATCAAATCACAATCATAAGCAAGCTTCAAACATTCACATTCAAAGAGATTTTAAATTCACAGCTCTCCAGGTCCTCCATCTGTTCAACATTTAAAGAATATGTCAGACATAATGGTGTTTATCTAAAATGTGTTGATGTGTCGCCCAGTATGGCTACCCCAATATTTAAACCCAACTGATACCAAATAAAACAGCTTAATGTCACTTTAATCACAGTTTAACTTAGCATTCTTCACCACCTCTAGCTAACAGTAGGTTATAATGTTAATAACAGTTACAATGTTTCAACTAAACACAAGACAATACTAACCGGCTAATTAAAACAACATCTAAGGCAGCAGAGCCAGCTAGCATGCTAATCTACATTAGCATGCTAATTCACCTAGCAAATATCATGACCAAGCCAAACTATTACCTTTGTGTAGACAGCTCATTGATACACATTGTTAGGACACTATTCTAAAATCTGCATTCATTAATTATGTCGCAAAGATATTTGGCTATTCCGAGACTTTTATGAGCATACTGTATAAATCTGAATCTGTAATCATCCTAGAAACAGCAATTAGCATTCAGAGACACGTTTAACCATAATTTTCATTCAGACACCATTTCATTATTGTAAAGTATTACAGTCAGTAATAAAATATCTGCTTCCACACTTGGGCTGTGTGAATGAATTCCCTTGGCAAGGAATCAGGTGATGAATTCCAGCTGTATGTGATTTAGCACCTAGTGGAAATGCTTGATCAGGTGAAAGCACTTAAGTCCACCCGTGCATTATTTGCATGACATGCCAGCAGCCTTTATACATTGACTAATATTATTTAGGTACATGCTGGGCTGAATGCAGAAAACCCATGGTGTAAGAGCACAGTGGTGTAACTTTTCTAGCTTCCAGCTCAGAGAGAAAAAGGCAATATAGTCAACAGACGCTCCAGAAATCAAACAACACACAACGTTCACACATTCAACACAGACCCACCTGACTTGCGTCCAAGCATGGCCCATCTGAGTGAACATGCAAATCACGAAAGCAATGAAAAGAGACTGGAGAAAAAAAAATAGTGGGATACGAACAGACAAAGGAGAAAACAACCAAAATATAACAGACAAAACAAAAGAAGAAGCAGTGTGATAAAACTGTAAAATCAAGCATGGCAGCCATTATCTGCTGTGGTCATATCAGCAAGACAAAGCCTTAGCATCGAAAACAAGTTAGCAAAAGCATATACATAAACTCAGAAGCAAACTCAGAATTGGGCTAGCATTTTTAAATAATAACATAAACAAGGTTGAGAATTGTGATGACATCCCAAATGAGTGAGGTTTCAGGTGTTTATCCAAGACAACTTGGATTATTCAGAACGCATTCTTTACATATTGTTAGCAAACATTTAGCAAAGCACTGTAGCATTCACCTAGCAGCGTTTGACTTTCAATCTGCTCACACAGATGATATAATAAAGTGCCACTTCTATAGTTTTAAATTAGATTCACCTAAGGTCACTCAACATTTGGTCACATTAGTTTGTAAAATTCCTAACACTGATCATTTTGAGGAGAAAAAATACATGAAGGATGTTACTTATCACTCAAAACTCTAAGGTAAGCTTAAGAATTATTTTCCAAGGTTTTCCTAATTTGATTCCAAGTTTCTAAACTCCAAGCCAAGTCAAACGCAGCACTAGATACAGCACTGACAATCAGCACTGAACCTAATGCCATAAAGTGTTTGTGAACAGCAGAATTAAAAGAAGGCTTGTAGAACCTACCTCCTGCAACTGCTGCCGGACCTTGTTGAAAAGCCGTAGCCAGTTCTCCTTGGCTCGAACTGCAGGGTCCACAGGCTCCTTCACTTCCTCAACTACAGGCTCTCTACACAGACATACACAGAACACATGCATACACCCCAGGATTAAGCGATATATCATTTAGCCAAAAGTTACGTTGATATTTAGGAGTGACTGATTTATCGACATCAGTGGAAATATGCCATGACCAATAATTATTTTTTCTCATCAATTTGTGAGGTGATATCTTGAACTAGAACAGACAATAAACTGCAAAGTTCCTGTAGTTTAATTGTGATCAATTATCATTAAGTCTTTGGCTTGGGTTGCAACTCATTGGTATTCACCATAGCTTACAGATTTTCCTTTGCTTTCCTACTAAATAATCAGCCCAAATAAAACCAGCATTACTTCTCTTGTTCAGGCACGTGCTCTTCCTCCTCTGGTGGTGGTGAAGGAGCAATGCTTTCTTTATCCATCTCCTCCACTGGTGGTTCTTCTACCGCTATCTCCTTATCGTTAAGAGACAACTGCTCTGGTATTGGTGGCGGTTCAATGACCTCTTCTATTGGGGTAGGGAGCTTGGCTGTGGGACCTTGAGATTGAGAGTTGGTTACTGGGGCTTGGGGTTGAGTTGGTGATTCTTGGGGTTTGGTAGGAGCTGGTGGTGTTTGGTGGGTGCCAGGAGCAGTAGCCTGGATGGAGACAGCTTGGTTTTGGGGGGCTGCAGGTTGTGGTTGTGGCTGTGCTTGCTGGGTTTGAGTCATAGACGCAGGAGGTGGCGGAGGCGTAGAGCTGCCCAGTCCGAACACTGCAGTCAAAGGCTTAGCCATGGCAAAGAACGACTGAACAGATGGGATGGGGCCTGATGAAGAATGCTGCTGCTGAAGCGGGGGCCTTGGGGGCTGCTGGGACACTGGCTTGCTTGGTGCCTGGTTTGGTGGTTGTGGTTGCACTTGATTTTGATTGGTTTGACTGAATTGTTGACCTGGACCTTGATTGGGTGGCTGAGTCGGAACTTGACTGGGCGGTTGGTTAGCGTTCGGTCCTTGAGTTGGAGGCTGTTGGTGAAGAGATGCCTGCTTCTCCAGGGGTGGCCTGGTGGTGGACGGCACAGTGAGCGTTGGGGCAGTGCTGGTTGGGGTCGGGGTGTATGGAGGCTCCTGGTCTTCACTGAGAATTTCATCCACAGGGTAGAGGTCTTCGTCATCATAGTTGAACTCATCTTCTTCTCCTTCGTACAGATTGGCTTCTTCGGTGTAGGGGTCTCCTTCCTCTTCGTACAGGGCTCCCTCTTCACCGCCGTCCTTGCTGTAGCCGCCCTCATCGCTGTACGCTCCCTGGGTTTCGTCTGGGTCCCAGTCTGGTGAGCCCTTACTGTAGGAGACAGAGGAGTGGCAGGAGTGGTAGGAGTCGTTTTCATCATACAGCTCCCGTTCGCCGTACTCTTCGCTCAGCTGGGAGCTGCAGCGGCTCAGCTCCGCTGATGAGGCGTAGCTTCCTGTCGGACTTAACAGAATAAGAGAAAAATATTTCACTGATATACTGTTCAAAGAAAAGCATTTATATCCAGATTTTGTTTACTACATTATTTGAACACAGCAGCTGTGTGAAAATGAAATGAGGAATTTAAGAGAGAGTGAGAGAGCGAGATAGTGAAAGAGAGAGAAAGAGGGTGAAAGAAAGAATGACTGAATGAGGGGGTGATGTGATATCTGATATAGCCAAACAGAAAACAAACTCAGTAGAGAGAGTGAACCATCCATCAAAGAGATAGAGCATCTTTAGAGGCTGTGGGACGAGTAAAGTGGGAAAATGTCAGGAACAACAAGGCTGACTCATCAAACAAACCCACACACACACACACACACACACACACACACACTCATACATACCCATGCAAACACACCTCAATCTCTGTTTGCCCTCACTGCTAGCGGCTATTTATGCATCCCCATGACATGGAGGACACCTCCGGAGTCTTCTGCTTGGAAAAGCACAGGTCACTCCCAGTGTGCCAAGGCTTTTATATCTTTTATATCTAGCTGCAGAGTTGGACTGAAGCACCCTATTAAGAACCGCTCCTGTATTTTTAGGCATAATAGCAATCCTTTCCAGGAAATGCACTGAAAGCATGGGTCAAAGTGGAACTCTGTAGGCGGATGATTTTAAAATGCCAGGCTTTTAGAGAAGCTATTCAGCTGGGCATTATACCATCATTACAACAAACACACATCACTCTTTAGAACTTGTTTATGTAAACACTGTTCACAGCAGTACTCAGAAATCATTCAGATTAACCCCAACACACATAATAATGAGCTTTAGAGGGGCTTTCTCTGAAGAGGAGAGGGGAGGAGAGGAGAAACCAAACAAAGGAACTAACAGAAAAGAAGAGACAAGGAGAGAAGACTAGAAACAGAAAGGAGAAGAAAACAGAATGAAGGCAAGTAAAGAAAATAAGAAAATATATCAGAAATGAAGAGAAGTTGGAAGAGAGGAGGAGAAAGAAGTGAGCACAAAGAGAGGAAATAAACCCTAAAGAAAGAGAAGAAACAGATCAGACATGATGAATTGGCCTATTAAAATACAAAAAGAAACATACACACACAAAATCGGACCCATATGCATTCTCAGAATCACTACCATAGGCTCTCTCACACACACACACACATAGAGCAACATACACACCCAGAAAACCATACACACATGCACAGTTGCTGACAGATGCACTCTCCACTATTGACCATTGGACTGGTTACTGAATAATGCATGAGGCAGCAGAGGATAAAAAAAGAAAACAAAAACAGCTTTAACAGAAAACACACCTGAAGGTAACAGAGCACTGTGCACACCCGCACACACACACACACACACACCGATCAGCACCTGCTCTGTTTACATTACCTGGACAGATTCTATCTGAGATGGACAGTGAGGTTAAGAGACATCAGCGATGGAAAGCTGTTTAACAATAAAGAAATTAGTATTTGGTTAAAAATGAGGCATGTGAGTGTCTATAGATGGGCCCAAGGAGGCAATAGCCTCCAGCCTGCCAGGTCTTTGCTGAACTGAATGGCGTGAGTGAGTGAACACGTGTGAGAAAATGAGTGAGTGAATTGCATCTACACTGACAGTGATCAATGGCAACAAAATATAGCAAAAAAAACCAAACAAACAAAGAAAAAAAATGAAATAGCGCTTTCTTCTTCCCCAGATTCACAGCTGAAGTGCCCTTGAGCAAGGCATTTAACTTCCAACTGCTACCAGGGAGCTGAGGCGGCTGCTCGCCACTCTGTGTGTGTGTGTGTGTTCACTGCCATGGATGGGGTAAATGCAGAGGTCAAATTTCCCGTCATAACGCTTGTAGAGGCCATACTTCTCCCCAAAGCATTAAATTCAGAAATTAAACCGTAAGTAAATCAATAAATAATAATAAAGCATCTAAATGACCGGCTAATGGCCATACACACAGACGCACCTGATAGCTCTGTGGTGGTCGTAGTCGAGGTCGATGTTGTTGGAGCGGGTGTAGTTCGTGCGGGAAGTGCGCTGCTGGTTCATAGGGTACTGGTGCACGGAGGCATTGGGCTGGGAGGTGGAGTAGTATGGAGGAGGAATGCTGTTACTGGTCTCACTGCGGTAATCACTGTCACGGTCATCCACCGCACTGTCTGGATCTTCATCTACAGACACACAGAGGACTTTTGTAAAGGGTTAAAGTAGTTATTAGGGTTATAAATACTTGTATCAACGTCTCCCCCAATCACCGAAAACTCCCTAGCTGAGAGGGTGAAGGCTGGCACCTGCTTCAAACTGCCGCTAACTGAATCAACAGAAAGCCCATCACTTTAGCAGCAGAACACTCACTGCCTGCTGAGAGCAGTCTAATAAGAATTAGATCCAGAATTCCAGGACAAAGAGCAGGAAGACAGTGACTCAGATGAAGATCAGAGCCTAGGGCTGTGTTCAGTATGGCTCCAGTAAGAGCTAAACTCTTCATTAGCAATATGCACTGGAAAGCAGGGCCAAGTCAAGGCCGGAGGGCGGTGTGACAAATCGCCCCACAGGCCAACTGGGCACATGCCAGAAATCCCATCTGCTGATCTACACAGCAAGGTGCGTGTGTATGTGTGAGCATATGTGTGTGTGTAGGTGTGTGATCCATAAATGCTCATTTGGTGAGCTTCTTTCTGCTTAAAGGCTGCCGAAAGGATGCCACAGAAACAAACTACTAAGTTTAGATTGTAATCCTTAAGGCTATTCGATTAACAGAGGAGCTATATTGTTCAAATGTGTGGATCCTTTGAATGGCTGCAGTAATGCATTTGCTTCCTGACAGCCATGAACAGTACAACATTTAATCTTGACCATTCATTCATTCATTCATTCATTCAAGCGTAAGCGCTTATCCAGTTCAGGGTCGTGGTGTGTCCAGAGCCTACCTGGAATCATTGGGCGCAAGGCGGGAATACACCCTGGAGGGGGTGCCAGTCCTTCACAGGGCAACACACACTCACACATTCACTCACACACTCACACCTACGGACACTTTTTGAGTTGCCAATCCACCTACCAACGTGAGTTTTTGGACTGTGGGAGGAAACCGGAGCACCCGGAGGAAACCCACGCAGACACAGGGAGAACACACCAACTCCTCACAGACAGTCACACGGAGTGGGACTCGAACCCACAACCTCCAGGTCCCTGGAGCTGTGTGACTGCATATATATATGCTTCTGTTGTCATGCCTCCAGTAATCAAGAGTAATAAGAGATTGAGCTCATTGAAAACCACACATACTTGAGAGTGATTATATGAATCTGTTTTCATAGACAGTGAACGATCATCACATTTTCTCATATAAATCTCACTTCCATGTACAACATAAGGCTGTATAATATTATACCAAGGAAGGCTGCCATGTGGAACTAAGTGTAACAAACCACAGACCCCTATCAGATGCTGCTGATGATTAACGTGTCGGTGTCCTAATAAATAACGAGGTCCCACATGGTTTTTATAAATGATCATATGTTTTGTCAGATGGATATTATTGGGGTTAAATTAGGGTTAAGTGTGATACTGTAATACATTTAAAAAACACAGTAGTATAGCTATGCTACAGTAGCAACTCACTCTGTTGATCCCCCCAGAGATTCCAGTTACCTGCAATAGAGCAAATGGCACAGAGGTCAGTGATATAAAGGGGAGAGACGATGAAATCATAATAATAATAAAAACAACAATGTGGAAAGCAGTGGTTTTGCCATTAAAAAAAAAAAACAGTGACCATTACTACAAAACACTGTCAACATATTTTAGGCCACTGCTGTGTTGATTTGATGGATTCAGCCAAAAGAGGTGAGGTTAGATCATTAGCTCTGGATCATAAACCCCACTTCAGCTCATTCCAAATGTATTGGAAATTGGATGTATACCTCTCTAGCTGATGCTTGGCATTGGGCATGATGACTTTAGAAATACATGTGTGTTTGAGAGTCTCTTGTATAACTAATACTAAGATTTCTAACTACAAATGATAAGACCTGCACTATCTGCAGTATGTTGCCTTGAAGTGATGTGTATGCTGCCCCAGGCCTGAATGACTTAGAGAAATGACGTTCACTGTGAGGTCATTGTTATGTCACCGCTGCTCTGGACTCTGGCCAGTAACGTCTCCTTTACTCAGCGAAGGGCAGAAGAGGTGAAGTCAGTCTTTATGACTCTTCCTGGAAAGCAAGCTGTTGCCCCAGCAATGCCTCACTATCCCTTAATTAACATACTCCGGATCTGGCAGCTAGCCAATGATTAATCCCCATTGTTTGTCTCAAACAATGACAAACTCCTGCTGTCTGCCTCAGCCAATGACATACCCAAGCTGTTTGCATTAGCCAATGAAAAACGTCAACTGTTTGCCTCAGCCAATCACAAACTCCTGCGGTCTCCCTCAGCTCATGAAACCTTCCTGCTGTTTGTCTCAGCCAATGGAAAACGCCTGCTGTCTGCTTTGGCCCACTGGGAGCTATTACAGTGCTCCTTGAAAAATGTGTGTGTGTGTGTGTGTAAGGATTACACACTCACACCGAGTCTCATTCATAGACTAAGCTCACAAAATGTCATTCACACTTTTCCTTCACATACTGCTGTGTCATCGAACACTGAGCAACCAATTACAAACTGAGACGACTGTACAGCACAGAGCTGCAGAGCGGCAGGGAGCATTACTCTCTAACAGATCTGCCTTCAGTCTTGCAACTGTAAAGGCCCATATTTCTTTTTTTTCCTGCATTGAAGCCACTCGTACTGATTTAATACCAAAAATAGCTCTATTTCTTTTTTACATTATAAAATACATGGAAAGGGGCATATTATTAAAAAGCATTACAATGTCAGAGCATGTGTATATTGGGGGATTTTGAGATCTGGAGCCAATCTGTGAAATAACTTTGTGTGTGTGTGTGATTTGCCTAAGTCAGAAAATATAGGATAAAACGGGTTGCTGTGATTTTGTGCTGCATTTCATTTAAAGGGTAGAGACTTTAGAAGTGTGTTAGTATGAGGTTAAACAAAGCCAAAGTGAGCACAGTGAAATAAGAGTACTGAATATAAACAGCTAAAACAAGAACAGAGAATGAGAACCAAGCGTAAATGTCTAAATACCACAGCCTATGCTCCTCGCTCCTCACTGCTGGGCTCTCGCACTGAACTCAACTGTGGCTCATTTTCTTTTAAAGGCACAGGCACTGAAAGCAGTCATGAACCGGGCTCTTTAGACACGAGGTGGACACTGCTGTGCTTAAACAAGCTGTCTAACTGATCTAAACTGTGTCTGACTGATGATTATATATGAGCTCTGTTCTGATTGGCTGCCAGTGCCTGGTTCAAGAAGCTGTCCAGAAATGTCCATGAAATGTGGGGGATGAATGGTTCAGAACAGTTCAGAACGACATCCTCAGGGACGCTGAAAATTACACACCTCTGTCACATCTTTCAAAGGTGTGGACGTGTGGAAGGCTGCAGTAATACCTTCACTCCCTGAGAGCCAGGAACAGAGCTGCGGTTGGCGTAGTGTTACACAAAGTCCTCACCAAAACCTCTACAAATTCATGCTGGGGATTGAGAATCCAATTGAGGTTTTAATGGGTCTCACTGATAGCTCAGATAGAAAACCACACGGCAGCTCAACTTCTGAAGTTGTAAAGTAGAGGTTGTAAAATGAGACTCACAGCACTGGGTCCCAGGAACTGGTAGAGGCCTCTCCTGCTCCTCCTGATACTGTGACAGAAACATACTGGGATTAATGGTTTTTATATCTGTGTGGGATTTCCACAAATGACCACACATAGCTCAGACTGAAAAGACATAAGACAAGCTTTGTGTCACTCGCAATATCAATAACAACACACAGAATGTATAAGAAGGTCTTGGGATTTTTTTTAAAAGTGGGACAGAAACAGATTGAAATTCTAGATTCAGCCAATTACATAAAACCACTGGCTTCAGCAAATAAAAAATAAATAAAAAACATAAATAAATAAACCACACACACTGTAGATTCATACTGGACTACAATCACGGATCTATAATCAATACAACTATAATTGCTCTTGGTCAGACAAATCCAGCTAAAAAAATCTACTGAATATTTCATGACCGACAGCTAAATAATAAACCAATGGTTCAAAGGGTTTAAAAGTTATGTACGTTTTCAGCGACTTTTCCCGATGCTAAAAATATAAAGTGTGTAGTGAGGTAGAACGGTAAGTTTGAGACATGGAGCCAATTTCATGGTGCTTGGCTTCAGTGCAGAGGGTGGAATAATGAAGAGCGCAGAGAGGCCAGTGTGAGAGGAATCGCCCTATCAGCCTGGACTTACATCCTGGTCCCTCATGGCATTGAGCTGTTCCAGTTTCTTAGCCCAGTATCGAGCTTCCTCTTCAGGGATATCTGTGACAAACACCACAGACACAGACAGGGTTCAGGTGTTCAGCAAATAAACAGGTACATGTAGACAACTGTGTTTTTAACTTTATGGCCATCCATATATATATTATAACCCTTGTTAATATCACAGTACAATTACAATATTTTCATATTTGTCATAGCATCAGTATGATCTCTTAAACTATACTGAATACAATCTAATCATGCAGCATAGACACACACACACACACACACACAACCATATACACAACTAACACACATAAAACTGTGCATGTTGATGAAAAAAAGGGATATTTCATTCCCCCCGCTGTGACCTTATGTCACTACAGACCTTTTTTGGCCAAGAAACACTGTGCCTTTGCTGCAGAAAGTGGGATGAGTGTCAGAGTAAACAGATACTGCTATGTGCAACACTCAGATTTGAGAAGGTAGGTCTGCTTCTTCCTGCAAAAGCTCACCACACTAGGGTTGTGTATTTCCGATGACCCGTGACTCAGGGACAGATTCTTGTGTTTTTGAGGGTGTCCTGTTTTCTGCTGTGCACTCTGGAACAGTTGAGAAGTGCTGCTTCAGTGCAACTCAAGTCCAAATCCCTCAGTGCTACTGCAGTGTGAATAGAGTTATTGGTGTGATTTGGGAGGATTGCTTTTACAGCCATGTAAAACAGCCAGGGACTGTTTCTGGACACTAATTATATCTGATTTTAAGTATTATTTGAAAAAAGCATGATTTTTAATGAGTAAATCTGCATTATTATTTGTCAGTGTTTTTTCTTTTAAAGGCTAAGCATCAGTGATATGAAAGTGTCTTGCCTGTGACGTAGATGGTGGACAACAACTGTAGAAGTTGCACTTAATTTAATGCAAAATGACGAAAAGGTGTGTTGTTTTTGGCTGCAATAATTCAATGTACAGTGGGACATCTGTGCACAAATGGCCCAAAGATCCCAAAATATCCAGAAAATGGAATAAATTTGTCAACTTTAAACGTGCACTTTGGAAAGGACCATCCGCTCACTCCGTTATCTGTAGCTCATTTCACTGGCGCTTTTCCAACAATATGGGCATGTAAGGACACCAACGAAAGGTGTTCAAGAGTTATTACTGGTCTTTACTGACATAATATGGCTGATGTAAAAGTCAGCAGGCTGCACTGATTTTGAGTGGTTAGTTTTGGTTCAGTAGTAGTTGGTATTGTTATATACATTGGCTGGTAAAGTGTAGTGGGAACATCACTTCTCTCCAGGTGACAGAATGGGGTTCATTTTCCAAAACAACATTATTCCACACCAAAATGAACCTTAAGACCCCCAAGGTTCCTAATGATACTTTCACTACATCTGATGCAGTTAGAATTAAAATACTGTAAGTCACTCCATGCCCTGTGAAGGACTGGCGCCCCTTCCAGGGTGTGTTCTGGCCTTGTGCCCAATGATTCCAGGTAGGCTCTGGACCCACCGCGACCCTGAATTGGATAAGCAGTTACAGACAATGAATGAATGAATGAATGAAGTTGCTCCATATGATGTCATACCTAGTGGCAGTTCAAAGCGTGTGTCGAGTAGCACCCGGTGGAATGTGGGGTCTTTGGTGCCGCAGATTTCATTATCAGCCATAATCACCTGTGAATCAAGGGTCAACCACTCTCCAGGACCCTCCTAAAACAACACACACACAAAAATGTTACACCATCCTGCTCCTTAGGAAACTAATACTATAACAGAAGTGTGATGGAATTAATTAGTTTTATACACGAGTGAATCCAGTCAAGGCCTCTTTTTAAACTGATCCTAAAAAAAAATCATCACTGGACGGTGAATCACACTGGGGGAGAGAACTGCCCAGAATCTATGCCAGCTACAACATGCCCACATTAGTGAGAAGGAGGACCATCCCATCCTCATAGTGTGAAACCAATTGTCCTCTCTTGGACACCCAGCTTCGGATTACTGAGGGATCACTGCATTTTATCTTTATTTTTTTAACCCAATATTGGCTAAAATGCGTAATAAATCAGCAAGGCTTTGGGGTAAAAACGGAAACCTCCTACAATGAATGCAGCTGCAATTTCTCCAAATAAATCCTTGGGAAACACTCAAATATTGCCTCCCAATGTAACCACCAGTGTAAACCCATCATACTTCTACAGTTTTCACTGCCATCCCTGCTGTTACGAGACCAGCAGAGAGACGCATAAACAAATGATAGAATCAGGAGGCAAAACACTCATTTATTATTGAGGGCAGGTGATACATCATTCATACAAAGTTATGAAAGCAAAGGAAAAGGCTTGGGGTCATTTATAAAACATTAAAAAAGACATAAAAGCTGAAAAACTGATGACCGTTCAGCAAAAGGCTGCTTTTATGTAACTGTCTCCAAGCTACTGCGTGTGTGTCAGAGAGAGAGAGAGAGAGAGAGAGAGAGAGAGAGAGACTGTCTGCTGTGCTCAGCTCAATCAAAAGTGTCACAGAGGGGAAGCCATGTTGAAAAGCTTAAGTTGCTGTAAATGGAGTATTAGACCCTCTCAACACTAGCTGAACCCCAACACTGTAAACAAACCCCCCACAACTCCAATGCCACTGATGTAACTCACAAAAAGGAGAATGCAAACTGCTCATATCTGTCACATCAGTGGAGAGACACCTGTGGAGCTAGCTCTGTGGGCAGTGACGGGGTGAAATGGGGTCTTCCTACCTACACAGAGAGTGAGTTTTGTCCAGTCCTTAAGTTTCCTGGACTTTTCACAACTAACTTTGTATTTTTGTAGTAGGTAGCATTGGCACTGAACGCATTCTCACCTCATTTGATTGGCGGATGTTCCGCAGCGGGATAAAAACGGTGCCCACCATAGTGTCCCAGATGAGACCTTTGTTCCACACCTCCGCTGTTAAACCCAGGTCCAATCTGTTTATCTCACTGCAGAGAGAGGGCGAGAGAGAGGAGGGTGACTTAAAGAATGAGAGCATAAGGGAGGAAAAAAGAAAGTGAGGGATGAAAACATACAGAGCAATAGATGAGCAAAAGAGAGGGGGATGGGTGAAGAGAGGGAATGAAAATGAGGAGAGCAAAGAGAGATAAATAGAAGGAGGATGGTAGAGGATGGAGTGGGAGTGCAAAGGGAGAGAAAAAATGGATGCAGGAAGGTAGAGAGGAAAAGATGAAAAAGAACAAAGAGCAATCAGAGGTAGAGAAAGAGTAAAATAAGTGGAATAGAGAGTGAGGGATGATGCATGAATGAAAAGCTGACAAAAGAGGGAGAAAATAGAGAAGGAGGCGGAGAGGAAGAGCGTGATGCATGAGTGAGTGAGTGAGTGAGTGAGTGAGTGACTGAGTGAGTGGAGGAGAGTGGCGTGAGGGTGGAGAGGTGAGAGGGGGAAAAGGTGGAGGAAAGAGGCTGGAGTGTGAATGAAAGAGTGGAAGCGAGGGGGATGGTGTGGGTTGAGGTGCTGAGTCACATTCTGTTAGAAATGAAAGAAAAAGTAGAAGCATGACTCCTCTCTATTGATCTCAGAGTCCAGAACTTTTAACACGGCTTTAAAAAAATAATAATTAACACGAGTCAAACATTGTACAAGTACAACGTTATTTTAAAAGGTCATACTTTACTGGTAATCAGTAATAAAAATACATAACACCTACACATGCCTTTCATCACGACTGACTGTCCTCACAACGTACAGTCATTTTTTAAATTCAGAAAATGTTTCCACACATTTTGCCAGTTCTCCTGTCAGTTAACGCATTGGAATAATGTCCAGGGTTCATACAAAGCCCTGACTTAGTAAATGGGAAACAAACTAAGTGTCGCTGGTTGAGCCATGGCTGAGAAAGTGCATCTAGAAGCATTTGG